>NW_006160159.1:556388-589766 GCF_000334495.1 Tupaia belangeri chinensis
TAGGTTTGTGTCAGCTGTGCTAGCTAATGGATTTATTTAGACTAATTAAGTTCATTGGCAGAACAATTGAATGGGGGGGGGAAGAAGGTATGGAGGGCAACCATGGATGCCAGGGACAATGGGGGAGGAAGATGGGACATAGCAGAGGGTGGGGGATGGGGAATCAGGGATGGCAAGACAAAGGGCAAGGTATGCAGGACGTAAGAATTGGAAAATTATTTGCTGAGAACATGTATGTGGATGTGCTTGATTGAGCCAATGCACAGTGTATTTTGGTTGGAAAATTCATTTGTGTGTTGTGACGGTGTAAAGTGAATTAATAATAAAAAAAAGAATAAAGAGACTATTAATGGGATGTTACACATTGAGAATCAGTATATTATTGTATCTAATCTTTATGGAACCTCTTTGTACCTATAAGAAAGGCAAAATATAGAGCAATAAATTAATACTGAATTCAAGACCTTGGCTTTTTTTTTTTTAGATATTTTTGCCTTAGGGTACCTGCCTTTGCAGAGAAGAAAGAGAGAGAGACAGAGACAGAGACAGTGAGAGGAAAAGTGAGAAATCAGCCCCCGAGGGCTGATTGACCGAGTTGTCCACGCTGCAATCCCTTCTCCTCCATTCTCTTCCCAGGATCGTGAGCATGCATGCACATGCACTTGGTGTGAGCTTTAGGCCAGTAGGTGTGGGAATTGGAGTGCAGTCGGCCATGTGGAAGTCCAGCAAGGTAACTGTTATTCCATCTGCTGAGCGCAGCCTTGTTCATTTCTTAACCATAACATTTTTCAGTAGTTATTTATTATAATACTAACTTTAGAAAGTAATATTTCTGTTTGTCTGGTATAAGAGTGAAAATGTTGTTTTTAATAGTATTATATAAGGGCAACTTCAAAATAACGCCAGGCAGACAGAGAGAGTCAGAGAGACAGAAAGCGAGAAATCACCCCCCAGGGGGGACGGTCACGCTGCAATCCCTTCTCCTCCATTCTCCTCTTGGGATCTTGGGCACGCACGCACACACGCCCGGTGTGAGTTTTAAGCCACCAGGTCTGGGACACAAACCGCGGTAGACTATGTGGGAGTCCAGCGACATACCATTACGCCAACTGCTGGTTCCCTCAAAATAATATTTTTGTGATGTGAATAAATCATATACGTCTGAAGCTAACAATTTTTATATTAAATGTACAGAAGAAAATTGCTTAAGTGTGCTTATTGTATATATCTGAATTGCAAACTCGATTTTCAAATATCTGTTTTATTTGAAGGAGTTGCTTATATATACATTAGAAAATAAAAAAATTGCCATGAGTAAAGTTGTAAATACTGAACATCCAAAGTTAAAATATGTATCACAACAAGTTTTATTTAATTTATTACCACAGCTAAAGCTCAGAAAAATGCTAACAGAATTTAGGGATTAAATTTTAATTATTGGAATTGCTTAGAAGATGTTTATAGTATTAAAAAAATCAACTAAGATTGGGTCTGTATTATACTACTAGCTAGATGAAAGGGAAAACTATATACATTATTCCAAAGCTCATGAAGTTGTCTTTTTAATTATACTTTAATAGATATGAATTTCTTATTGATGTTTTATGTTCAATTATTTTTCATTAACAATTCATAAGTAGAGTTAGACAAATTTTCATTGATTTTAGCAATCTATTATTGCACTCTACCAACTATTCTCTATTTTTCTAAATAAAATCTTTTACTGGGCTCCATTTTCCAAAACCAGTGAGAAATCCAAAAACATTCCTTGAGGGAAAAGAGTGTCATTTCTTTTAAATTGGGTCACAGCAGAACATTGAGGTTTGTTTTATTTTGCTATAGGGTACACACTCATCAGAGGGAGACATAGACGGAAAGTGTGAGAAATCACCCTCTGAAAGGGGATGGTCACACTAAGATCCTTTCCCCTCAATTCACGTCTCAGGATTTTGAACATGCACACATGGCCAGTGTATTTTCAAGTCACTGGGTCCAGGACTTGAACTGTGTAGCTGGCCATGTGGAATCCAGTTGCCCTAACCTCTACACCACCTGCTGGTTCCTTGAGGAGCTTTTTAAAAGTGTATTCATTAATAGTTCTTCCATGACACACACACACTCAGAAAGAGAGACCCCATGAGTCCTATAGCATTATTCACCTTCAGTCTGAGCCAACTTGGATACAACCAAATGTAACTCCAATACAATTTCTACTTAAATACAAAAATACGTATTGTAACTTGGCACTGCCAAGTCCAGTCCATGTAAGAGGAAATGTAATGAAGGAAAAGAGTGATATAAGCAAGTAAGTTTAACTAATTATACAGGGAAAATATATTCTAAAAATATTTTTGAAACTTATAACCACATAAATGAATTAATAGGGCTTTTGAAGGCCTTAGTGTGGGCCTGTTTATGTGGGAAACTAAGAAGATCAAGCTAATAATCTTCCATGAAAATATGCCCCTGCTCCTGGGACCAGCAGGAAGGGACTCAAGGAGAAAAAATAAAGAAGCAAAACATTTAAGGGATACAAAAATTGAATATTGTCTGTTGATAATAATGTGCATGAGTCCACTTTTAGCTGGACTAATATACAGTATATTCATGCTGGGGAAATTCATTTTACAAGCTACAATGATATACAGTGATTGAATATATAAAATAAGTAAATAAAAAAATACAAGAATACAAGTGGGGAAACAAGTCCTAGAGATAAAACTATAATGTTTGAGATTAAAAATACATAGAGTGGGCTTAATAGCAGACTGAACATTGCAGAGGAAAATACTAGTGAACTTGAGATTTAGTCACAGAAACTGCCTGAGATAGAACATAGGGAGAAAAAAAAATCATAGAACTGAAAATATGAGTGAGCAGCAGAACAATTTCAAGCAGCCTAATGCAGGAGTAACTGGTATCCCTGAAGGAAAAGAGAACATGAAGAAAGAAAATATATTTGAAAACGTAATGCCCATAACTTTCCAACTTAGTAGAAACTATAAATTCATAAACCAAAGAAGCTCAAAGAATTCCAACCAGAAGAAACATGAACAAGACAATATTAGACACATCATAATAAAAATTCTCAGAATTTGTATTAGGAGAACCTCTTAAAAACATCCACAGAAAAAAGTCATGTTATGTTCAAAAGGGTAAAGACTACAATGACATTAGAATCATTATCCAAACAACACAAGTCAATAGAATAATATCTGTAAAGTAATAAAAGACAAAAATGGTCAATTCAGAATTCTATAGTTGCCAAATATAATTTTCAAAAATGTAGGCAAATTTTTTATTATTTTTATTTTCCAGGTATATAAAACCTGAGGAAATTCATTACCATAACACCTGTCCTGTGATTAATATGAACTATATTAGGAAATGTTTATGTATGGTAATCCAGATATAAATAAAAGAACTAAAAAAAAAAAAAACTAGAAAGGGCAACTATATCAGTAACTATATATATTTACTTTATTATTATTTAAATATCTTTAAATGATCATTGACTTTTTGAACAAAATTAACAATTTATTGTGAGACTTAGAGTATAAGCGAAATTCATGGCAACTATAATATTATGGTCCTTTAGGTAGTCTAGAGACATTAATTGTCCTAATTGATAACATTGTTCAACAGAAAACTATAGAAAAATGACTCTACAAATGACTCTAAATATTATGAATATTCTGAATTAAAAGAATGGAAATGGTTATGGGACTGGAGCTTTGTGGCCATTGCCATATTGATCCAAAATCCTTAATATTGTATCAGGATCCTTAATAGTCATTTAATTTCTTAGTTGTCATAGGAGAAGTGCTAAAATGGTGCCAGCAGTATAACCAAATTTACTAAAAAATTATGAAATATAAGCAGAAACTGATCTAGAGTTTTATTAGACTCTACTGAGTGTTGCAAAAAATAAGGTAAGAGAAATGTTATACTTTAATCCATGGCCCCCAAAAATATCATTACAAAGATGAGTTCCTTATGTTTTGAATCACAAATATGTGGAGTAAGAGATCAAATAGAGAAAAAAGAGGGAAGAATTTCACTTTTGAACATTCGCACGTGAAAGATTATAGGCATAACTGGAAAGTGTACAAGCGCCTTGCAATTATAGATTGATCTACCTGTATATTTTCAGAACCAAGTAATGTCTACCACTCCAAGGGGGATTTTTAAAAAAAGCATAATAGTAGGATTTTTTTAGCTATATACAAATGATAAAAGCAAAGACATCAAAGTGGGTAGCCTTTCAACTCATGCTCAATTAGAATAAAAGTTTGGTTGCTGTTTTAAACATTTATGACTAACTAACTGTGACAGGCTCTCAGCTTTGCAAATGGGATGATTTTCAGTTGACTTTTGATCTGACTGACAGTTCCTTATACACTTCAGTGTTAGTTTATAACACACAAGCCCACATCTGAATACACATGTGACTAATTAGGGACTGTTTATGGACCATCCACATAAATTTAACACACTAGAGCAAAGGCATTTTAAACTAGAGGTCATGATTCTAATGAAATAGAGTTAATTAACAAAGGTGATTGACCTATTTTTTGTATTGTTAAATTTTTTAAAAATGAATAAAATCTAGAGTAAAGTGGCTTTTACATGTATGTCTGATGAAACATATTGTATCATTTTACAAGTCAATATTACTTGGTTGTCAGAAAAATCAATGATGTGTCTTTTCTATGCAAAAATGTGTCATGACTTTTCTGACAGCCCAATATAACTAGGAAACAAAAAATTATTTTGGGGGACTGGCAGGTGGTGTGGTGGTGAAGGGCACTGGACTACCACATGGCCAAAGAGGTTTGAGTCCTGGACCTGGCAGCTTGCTTTCTCACTTTCTCTCTCTCTCTTTCTCTAAAAAAAATGAAATTTAAATTAATTAATTAATTTAATTAAATAAAAATAATTATTTAAAAAATTATTTTCTCTTTTATTTGGTTTTATTTTGAGAAATTTTTGCTAGAGGATGCATGTACTTGCCAGAGGCAAAGAGACAGAGACAGAAAGTGAGAAATCACCCCTCACGGAGGATAGCCACAGCCACAATCCCTTCTCCTCCATTTCCCTCTTCGGATTTTGTGTATGCACATAAATGTGTCCCCAGTGAGTTTCAAGTCACTGGATCCATGACTTGAACTGTAGTTGACCACGTGGGAGTCCAATGCTTTAACCACTACACCACCTACTGGACCCAGAAAACAAAAATTATTAAATTGTTTTTCATTGTTTACAATATAACAAGCTAACCCTATATATAAGACCCTGGACTCTGCATCTGAGATTTCCTGAGAGATATAGTGTGCAGTGTGTCAGAAGTTTGGCTGCACCCTGACTCTCCCCAGAATTCCAGCTCTGCCACTTTCTTCATTTTTTTCTAATAGTCTAATTTAATGAATAAATTAATCATCTATTTAAACTTGGCCGGGGGTGGGGGGAGGAAGAGAGAGAGAAAAAGCCTCCAGGCCAGGTCCAGAACTCAAACTGCATGTGAGAGTCCAGTACCCTTAACCACACCACCTGCTAGCCCCTCTGCCATTTTCTAGTTAGAAAATTTATCCAAGTCACATAACCTCATTCTACCTTCATTTTTATATCTGAAAAATGGGAATAATAATAACATTTACCTCGGAGGATTGCTGTAAGGAGTTGACACTTGTAAAACACTTAGAAGAATGGTGACACTCAGGAAATGCTCAATAATTACCATTTTAATATTATTGAAGAAAAACAGTAACAGGCAGGTGTGACCTGCTTACACTGTGCCTTAAGGAGATAGGAAGCAATAATTCAGTAAGAGAAAAGTTTTTTTTTTCCTTAAGTCTTAGAATTCAGATTTATTAGTGAGAAGTAACACATTTAGAAACACCATTGCTTCAAATTATCTTTCCACTTATTCCAAACAGAGAACACTACATTTTTCAAGGGTGAGTTGTCTGAAGGAGCTTTCCTCTGAGTTCTACAGTATGGATAATGTGAATGTCCCTCAGGAGAGACTGCTCACAATTATTTCCATGCTAGGTTTGTACTCTGGGAAGACATAATATTGCACTACAACACACTTCAGGGATAGCAGTAGTGGTGTTATCACATTTTCTCTAGACACGTTTGGCTCTAAGTAAGTTCTGGCTTTTGCTGAACTAATTCATGTCAAGTTTTAGGGCTGTCTTTTATTGCTATAGGGCACATGCCCTTGCCAGAAACATAGAGAGAGACAGAGAGACAGCAAGTGAGAAATCACCCCCCAGAGGGGATGGTCATGCCACAATCCCTTCTCCTCCATACTCCTCTCGGGATCTTGGGCACACACATGCACACACCTGTGGTGAGTTTAAGCCACCAGATCCAGGACTTGAACCTTGGTCGACTGCATGGGAGTCCAGCGACATAGCCATTACGCCAACTGCTGGTTCTGGTAATTTTACTTTTTAAAACTTACCTGAAGGGTCCACATCACATGTCCTTAGCCCACATTATATTTCAGCCATTGAAAGGGAGAATATTTTACCTCACCTGAGGTCATTACTGCCCTACCTCAGGTACCCACTGTCAGTCATTTTCCATTCTGTCACAAAGTCTTTGGTGCCCATAGGTGGGTGCAAATTGCATCCATGAATAGAGAATAATGAACATTTTAGGATGACCTTCCACCAGTGTTAAACAGAAAACAGTGGACATTGTCCTTGGTAGGCATCCTGCACATCTCACATTTGTGAGACTCAAGAGATGAAGGCCCTACTGCCCACACTAGGTATCTGAATGGTCCATTCTTGCTGAGTTTCTCTCCTTCCTTTTGTCATTCTCCTTGTTTCTTTACTTTCACTTCTGGGAACCACATCTTAAATAAATCTGACTTCCACAATCTGAGCAGATGACTTATTACTTATTTTCCTGGTTCATCATAGTGTTTGTGAAGACTTTCCCCAGTTAGTTTGTTATACCCATAGAGAATATATCAGGAATGAGGCTGAAATAATAATGCTGCCTACTAGAACATTAACCTTCCTAATTTAATATACATATACTAATTGGATGCCTAGTAAAATGGGACAAATCCTTTTTTAAAGAAGTTGACACAAGATACTAAGCACGGGACCAGCAGATGGTGTAATGATTATATCACTGGACTCCCATATAGTTGACTGCTTTTACAGTCCTGGACCTGGTGGCTTAATGTGTGTGCTTGTGTGCCCAAAATCCCTAGAGTGGAGGAGAAGGGATTTTTGGCATGGGCATTCCCCGTGTGGGGTGATTTCTTTCTTTCTGTCTCTCTGGCGAGCACATTGCTCTATAGCAAAAATCTCTTGGGGGGAAAAAAAATACTAAGCAAACACCAGCCATGTTGGTAATTTAAAGTTTTTTTGAATAGTTCTCATTGCCCTATAGGAGTAGGTAATACAATCTCTGAGTTTTGACATGATTTGCTTCTATAAGATCTTTGTGTTATTAAAAAAGAAATTTATATTTGCATATTGGTCCCTGAGCCTTTTGAAAGGTGGATAAAGATCCTAACCCATCTCTTTTTGAAATCCAATGTTTGCTGACCTTCTCTGATTAATGATAACATTTCTAATAAAATAAACTTACTTGGACAGGATCCTAAGCCATCAGAGATAAAATGATCATGTCAGTAGTCAAAGTCTACAGTTTTAACCTGGACTTATAAGCCAGAATCTAACTGTTCACGTGAGGCAGAAGGCCTGAGACCCTTGCTTAGTCAATATGCTTTTGAGTGTGACTAACTTTTAAGTATAAGCTAATATCTTTAGTCTTAGCTTTAATAGTATACATTGGAGTATAATTTGCTCTAATAAGAACTGGGCTGGTGATGATACTATGGCCACCCTGATTGTAAATCTAACAGAGATTTTGAGGTAGCAATATAAGAAATAAGCATAGTTTTCCCTCCCCTCCCCTAATATTTCCTATCGTCCCCTCCTGTTCCCTTTCTTCTCCCCGTTTCTCCTCTCTGTTCCCCCTTTGGTGTTTGAAAGTATAGTTAACCAAGATAACTAGTAACTATAGTTGCTACTGAACATATATGAACTTGAGTGACTATTAAAAAACATAATAGAATATGATTTTATACCTCAGGCTAGTGGAGATCACGCCATTTACATATTGTTATTTACAGACTCTGCACAGGATAATAGCTATATTTTGGTAATACTTTTATACATTGTTCCACATGTTGAGCTGATATTCAATACATGGTAAGTAATAAACACATAAATAGAATTTATAAATAAGCTAACTATGTAACCTGTGCAGAAATTATTCATAGAATCAGTAAAAGACAAATGAATCAGCAAAGGAGAATATAATTTTTGTGAAAATGAAAGAACAAAACCTGTGAGACAGAACATCACAAGACCAAGGAAAGCAGGTTCTCAAAATTAAGAGTAAAAAAATAGAGTCATATATTGAAGAGAAATGAAAAAACGATTCAGCATATGTCTTGCTAGCAGATTTGTATACAAAAACACTGAAAAAAATGAGGTTTTAGGAAATACAGTGAATCATTTATGAGTTCTTACTTTCCTAAATCCTTTTCTACTGGAATTGTTTGTGGTATTATGTTGAAATTAGGCAGCCCAGAAGTTCAGTGTGTGTGGGGTTCTCTGTGGAGGAAGCCCCATGTATGGAGGTTAGGGTGCGTTCTCTATCCTCTGAAACTGTCAATCCTGCACTAGTTCCATCAGGCTATAAAAGAGAAGTATGAATGACAATTAACATGATTTAAATAATGAAATCTTGCAAAGTCAGCACAAGTGGGAGACTGCTACTGTGCAGAGGCTGATGCCATATGGGAGATCTGGGTTCAGTTCTGGCTCAAACTCGTTAGCCCACTCATGGCGGCATACCCCTATGGTCCTAGATAACAGGGAGAGGGATTGTGAAGCAACAAGATCCTGTTAAAAATATCTATCTCTCTTTCTCTCTCTCTCTTGCATTCTTGCTCTCATTTTCCCATGGAGAAAAAAAACACTCCTTGCAATTATGACTAATTAATATGTAAAATGAAAATGCAAGTTCATGAGAAAAAGGAATAGCTACATAGAATATGTAGGGAGACATGGTTTAGAAAGGAGAAGAGGCAACCAGCAGTTAGCGTAATGGCTATGTCGCTGGACTCCCACGTAGCCGACCGCGATTCGCATCCCTGACCCGGTGGCTTAAAACTCACGCCGGGCGCGTGTGCGTGCGTGCCCAAGATCCCGAGAGGAGAATGGAGGAGAAGGGATTGCGGCGTGACCATTCCCCTGGGGGGTGATTTCTCGCTTTCTGTCTCTATGTCTCTCTCTGTCTGTCTGGCGAGCGCATGCGCCCTACAGTGAAAACCTCTCAAAAAAAAAAAAAAAAAGAAAAAGAAAAGAAAGGAGAAGTGACAGTTTTTCACTGATCCAATGAAAGACAAACTATTTCACTAGGATTATTTTCTGCTCTCACATATCAGTTGTTATTCAGACTTGATGATGTAGTAAAAATCGGTATTTGAAATACTGTCATTAGAAATAGTTGACAACATTCTCACTGAAGGAGTGGTAGGTTTACTCAGGGTCAGGATAGAATCAAATGTCTTTGAGAAGAATGAGAATGATGACCACCATGGACAGTGTCTCTTAAATTTAAGCCCCGCCCTCACATTTGTTGCCATAGCTCTGTACTGCTCATAGTCCTATGCATTTAATAGATCACTTAAGTTGACTCACTTTAAAAATCTTAACTACTTCTGTTACCTATATATCACCTCTATTTCTGAACAGCAATAGCTAATTTTGTATGCGTTGATTTTCTTCTATGTGTTTTAACGTATACTTGCAATTATTTATATTTTTTAAATAATAAAATTTGTCTGTGTATTGCTGAATTTATTTCAAGAACCATCAGTAGGACCAGCAGTTGGCGTAATGGCTATGTTGCTGGACTCCCACCCAGTCGACAGCGGTTCGAGTCCTGGACCTGGCAGCTTAAACTCATGCTGGCTGCGTATGGGTGCGTTCCCAAGATCCCAAGAGGAGAATGGAGGAGAAGGGATTGCGGCATGGCTATCCCCCCTGGGGGGTGATTTCTCTCTTTCTGTCTCTCTGTCTCTCTCTCTCTCTGTCTGGCAAAAACAAACAAAAAAAACTCTCCAAAAAAAGAAAAAGAACCATCAGTAATAAGCTTATTATATGTTAGGAAACATTGTAACAAAAAATATAGTAGGAGGAAAGGAGTGAAAATAGCAGGTGAGGTAAAAGATTATCTTTACTTATACATGCCTAAAATTGTAGAATTCCAGCCTATGTGGGTAATAATCTTCTTTTTTTTTTCTGACTTAGAAATCTTTTCATTTTTAGGAATATAGCACAGTCAGGAATATGGTGTTTTTAACCAAGCCCATATAGCAAAATGTCTGGTTACTTGAGACATGCTTCTCCTAGATTGAAAAGTTTTAGCAAATATCTAAACATAATTTAGCAAATACTTTAAAATTCTTCTTTACAAGGTTCTTTTTTACATTTCGGTTGTTCAAATAGGAGTGTCTGTTATTCAGCATTTCAAACTTCATGGTCTAATTTCTAGAAACACCTGTGAAACAGGAAACTTGGCTTATTCAAATCACTTCCTTAATTTTAAAGCTCAGGATATTTTTACATAGGTAATATTCTAGCACCATATATTATAAAGTATCTGCAGAAGTTCCTGAGAGCCTGCAATGGAAGGCGCTTAAACGTCTAAGGATATAATAACATTTTCTTGATAAAATAATGCTTCCATGTCACATAAAATGAAACTGTCAGCATTCCTTTGTAGGTTTTTCTCAAGCTTAAAAGCAGGTCCTTGACAGTTCTAGTATGCCTTTAAATATCTTATTGAAATGTAGATTAACACTGTAACATCTTATAATGGTTGGCAAACCTTTTCCTTTTAAGACTTGTAGATAAGTGAGTATTAATAAGTATTAACGTTAGCTGCTATATTTTAGCATTTTCTTCTAAATGTTGATCTTCCCTCAGGACTCAATATTTAGATTCATTTAAAACACAGAAGATTTCCTAGGACTATAATGCAGATTTTGTGATAAAAAGCTATGTGGATAGATATGTCTTTAGATCATCAATTTTTACTGCTCAGTCATTATCAAGATCAAGTTGGGGATAAAAACATTTGCTCTTTAAAATATCTGCAGAGTCAAAAGGATCTAAAACTGAGAAAAAAATGTTACACTCCATATAATTTTAGCACATTATTTTAATTTAGCAATATTCCATAAATATTTGTTTATTAATTTGAAATTATAATTAAGTTTCTGAAAAAAAATAAGTGAAAATAAAAGCAAGAAACCTCATATGTTGGAGTTTTGCTGTTTTATCTAGAGGCTAATGCTGTCTTGCTCAACATTACTTGTGACAGACTGGTAGGTGGGACAAAATGAAGTGCTAGTGTGTGTGTGTGTGTGTGTGTGTGTGTGTGTGTATAAAAGATTTGGGGCGTAGGGCATCTGTGCTCACCAGGAAGGAAGAGATAGAGGGAAAGTGATAATCCACCAGGGTGATGGCCACCCGACAATCTCCTTTCCATTCTTATCTCGGGATTTTGTGCACACATGTCCACGAATTTGGTTTGATTTTCAAGTCTTACCAGGTCTGAGATTCTAACCACAGTAAGCCACATGAGAGTCCAGTGCCTTAACCACTATTCCACATGCTGGCATATACGTATATGTAAGCAATGAATTTTTATTCATGTTAAACTGTGCTAGGAACTGTGAGAGTTGCAAAAGACCTAAGACATTGCCTTGCCCTTGCAAAACATACAATCATATTGGAAAAATTAGATGAATATGCTTCAACTCAATTATGGAACTTCAGAATAAACCAAAGTGTCTAACCCATAGACAGAATAAATGGGGGCCATTGAAGAAATCAATATTGACTACATTTGGAAGGACGTGGGAACTGAATAATGAGGAATCAGGATTTGGGATCATAATTTTTATTTGAAATCTCAGTGGTATTTTTTTTAAGTAGAGAACTCACCAACTGAGTAATCTAATTGAGACATATCTCAGCTTTTATAAATTCACTAATGAGTCATGCTTTATACATATCATATGACAACTTTATACATAGCATATTACTTCTAAACTTTAACTTAGCCAATAACAATTATACAAATATTTGGTTACAACCTAGGATGGCTGTTAATACATAACAGAAACAAGGGAAGGTAGTCAGTTAATGAAAATACTAGATATTAGGTGTTAGGACTATTGTACTTTCAAAATTATATGCTGCAAAGGAAAGAATTTTTCTAGCAAGTTGTTTTTACTCCAATAGTTTTTAGTAAATTATGAATTATACTTAGATTTCACTTACAAGTGGAAGAATAAAACATATAGCTATTTTAAACTTTACTCTTATACATAAGTGTCCTTATGTACCCACATATATCCATATGTATATATGTATACATATTATTTGTTACACAAATTTATTGAAACAAATACTTAGAGATCATGAGAATTATTTATGATCTAAAATGCTATTATTTAACTTATTATTCATGTAACAAAATAATGGATATTTAAGTAGAAACATTCTTTGCCAAATGGGTTTTAAAAAGTGAGTGTGGAGACCAGCAGTTGGAATAATGGCTATGTTTTTGTAGTCGACAGCGGTTCAAGTCCTAGACCTGGTGGCTGAAACTCAGGCCGGGTGCGTGTGTGTGCATGCCCAAGATCCAAAGAGGAGAGTGGAGAAGGGATTGTGGCATGGGCATCCCTCCTGGGGGGTGATTTCTAGCTTTCTGTCTTTGTCTTTCCAGCAAGCACATGCACCCCATAGCAAAAACCTCTCCAAAAAAAACAGAGTGAATGTGTCACAGAAATGGATTTTCTTCAGTGCAAGCAGATGCATATCAAATGAACAGAAACATCTGAATTTAGATAAGAAAATATTGGACTTATTTCAAAAGATACAGAAAAATATATTAAAAGAAAATTAATCAGAAATAAAATTTAAAAAATTAGAACCAGGCAAAAACAATGTAACAATCAGATAGTCAATGCAAAAATGAACTCATTTCTATGGTAGTTCTTAAATATACAAAAATATTAAATGTTTAAATTATAGAAGAGAATTTTTTCTTCCACAGTATCTGTTAATGAGATAGCATTAAAGCACTTCCTTGGGACATATTTCCTTTCCTCAAGTGTAAGATTAGATGTGAGTAAGTTCACTATAAAGTCATTCATGTTTGAGCTTTAAAAAGGGAGAAATACTTTTTGGCCTAATCAAGGTTAAACTTGATATCCAAAAAATATGAAAAAGAACCAGGAACAAAAAAAAAAAGAAAAAGACTCAGGGAATTTTGAGCAAAGAAATATATTTTATAAGCACATTGGGAGTTTTTACTTAATATACAATAACTGAATTAAATGGATTCAGATTAATTATTCTAATTCTTTTCTTCATAATCTAGAGCATTTGAAGATTAATCATTCAGATAACCCTTTTAAAAATCTAGAACATTAGAATCACCTGGGAAGCTTTTAGGTATATACATCTATCTTCTGAAATTCATTAATTTATCCAATATTCATACAGTACTTATTTTGTTCTAGTCACATTGATGGGAGATTCAGAGATGAGCATAGATAATTCCTGCCTTCACAGAATTCAGTTAAGAAAGAAAAAGTTAGGAAAATTAATCTTTATTATAAAAGTTTTTCAGTTATAAAGCACACTGCTTGTGAGCATAAAGAAGTGGGACAGCTTAATTCAGGCTTTATTGTAAGAATAAAACTTTATTATGTACAGAGTGTATTAAAGATACGTTATTGATGAGAGGAAGACAGATAAATCAAGAGACAATTGCAGAATTTCAGATAAGAAATAACAAAATCTAGAAAAAAAAATGGTGCTCTGTTTATGAGTTAAGAACACCAAAATGTTGGTAATCATGAACTCATGAATGACATTAAGCTCATTATAGTAATGATAAGTTTTCACAATGATCTTTGTCTAAATTCTAGCTTGATTTAGCTAATGGGAGATACTAGCTTGAGACTAGAGCTAGCAGCAGAATGAGGTTGCATGTTTTTTTCCCTACTCACCTCCTAGTCTTTACTTTTCCTGTTGCTCTATCATAGGCCACAGTTCCAAACTCTAAGATCTTTTTTTTTTTTTTTTGAGAGGTTTTTGCTATAGGGCGTGTGGGCTCGCCAGAAAGACAGAGAGAGACAGAGAGACAGAGAAATCACCCCCCCCCCCCAAGGGAGAATGGCCAAACCACAATCCCTTCTCCTCCTTTCTCCTCTCAGGATCTTGGGCACCCACGCACATGTGCCCGGCGTGAGTTTAAACCACCGGGTCCAGGACGTGAACCGTGGTCGACTACGTGGGAGTCCAGTGACATAGCCATTATGCTAACTGCTGGTCCCATCAAACTCTGAGGTCTTTAAGTATTTTTCAAATTTTTCTCAAATCTTAATATATCTGTTCTTTTTTTTTTGGTTATTAAACTCTATTTTGCATTACAACTCTTAGAGCAGGGCACTGTGTCTTGCCAAGCCCATGAGTAACATGTGTGGCAGTTGTGAGGAATAATGGGGACATGTATTTGGTACATGCAGAGAATAGGACTTAGTGATGGCTTATAATTAGAGGATGAGGAAAAGGGAGGTATCACAAATGACTTCTAGGCTTCTGGTGTGACCCATTAGGTGTGTGGACACACCATTTCTAAAAAATATGGAGACTGGTGGACAACGTAGATGGAATTGAACAGGTCAAGAAAGACTTCAGTGTAAGACTGATTGAATAGAACAGTCAAGTAGACCATTTGAAATTTGTCAAGAACTTAGAAGCGTAGGATGTCAATGTGCATATTGTGAAGGTGATTGTGCCAGTGCTGTTTCAATATCATGCAGACATGAGAAAAACAGCCAAAATTGAAATCTCAATGGAGTTTATGGTTTACTGAGAAAGAAGATTTGAATGAAATGATAAATTTTGATGTTGAATTAATGCTGCATAGTGAGAGTATAGGAAGGTATAAAATAATGTAATGAGAAGACAATCTATTTTAGAGCTTGAAAGAGATGACAGCTCAAATTATGTCCCAATGGACCATAATGGAGACATATTGAGTCATAATGGAAACATAATGGCCGTATGTTTAACAGGTGAAAAGAAGAGAAATAATGTTCAGGCAGTTCCAACAATATTTATTTTAAATGTTTATGAAAAGAAGGAAATTATTTCACTTTAGAAGCTAAAAGTGGTCACTGTGGCTGGAGAATAGAAAGCAAAGGAGGAAGTGGTTTAAAATTAGGTTGCTGAGGTTGAGAGGAGACCAGATTATTAAGTCATGCTAAAGTGGTGTGGTTTATTAGGACCTGTTAGGATACTATTTGCCTCTGAGAGAGAAAGAACTTAACTTCAACCAAATCTTAGAATGACCTTAGCTACTATGAAAGTTTCATTATTAGATCTTACCCACATACAGCAAATAAAGTTGAGATACTCAGTATTAGTCAAATGTATTTTACAGTCAGGCCAATTGACTAATCTCTTCTATAGTAAAACACTTGCAGGTGAGGGAGAATATTGATGTAAAAGAGTGTATTTTATATATTAAGTCACATTAAAGACAAATACTTTTCAGTCTAACATTTATGTATGTCTTAATACCTTGAATGGAAAGAACTTCACAAATCAGAAATTATTTGTGACTCTTTTGCTATGTTTTCTTGCCCTATGTGATTTATTATATGTTCAAGCCAAACCTATCACAAAAAAATCTTGAGAAATAAAACCTTGAAGGTCACTTAATAAGGCTTATTTTGGAAACCTTCACTAGAATTCTAGCATTTACTTTAATTATCCAGACCTCTTAACAAAGAGGACTTAAGTTACTGAATATGTTCATGACTGAACCTTTATTTGTTTGTGATCACTTTTTTCATTAACATAACAAATACACATTAAGTGGATTCCAGTCCCATTTAAGGAACACACGTTTTTTATTCAAATGAAGAAAAAAATGTTACCGATTAAAAACAAACAAGCAAACAAAAAAACAAAAACCTCCTGCATACTGCTGTTATATGCCAGGGACTGTTGTAAATTCTTCATATGTATTAACTCATTTAATTCTTATTACCATCTTATAAGGTGTGTGTTATTATAGCCACTTTAGAAAAGAGGAAACTGAATCAAAGACGGTTAGTTAACGTGACTAAAGATGTATGGCAATAAGTCATAGACTGGAATTTAAATGAGATAGTCTTATTTAGAGTCCATAATCTCAGCCTTTAATACAGTTCTGGAAAACAAAAAAGATCCACTTGGAGGCATGAAACTTTTTTTTTTTTTTTTTTTGGAGAGATTTTCACTGTAGGGCGCGTGCGCTCGCCAGATAGACAGAGAGAGACATAGAGACAGAAAGTGAGAAATCACCCCCCAGGGGGGATGGTCACGCCGCAATCCCTTCTACTCCATTCTCCTCTCGGGATCTTGGGCACGCACGCACACGCGCCCGGCGTGAGTTTTAAGCCACCGGGTCCGGGACACGAACCGCGGTCGACTACGTGGGAGTCCAGCAACATAGCCATTACTCTAACTGCTGGTTCCCGAGGCATGAAACTTTCGTATAATTGAGTAGGTTCTGAAGAATAACTGAGTCAAATTTCTTCCTAGTGAATACTTTTTCATATGTAACAACAGAAGATAATTTTTTAAATAGAATGATAAGAAATTCATAAAACTGATTAGCATTTCTTTCTTCATTTTTTTTTTCTGCTTGAGGGCATATGTGCTCCTCAGAAAAAGAGAGAAAGTGGGTAAGAAAGAGAGAAAGCACCCTCCTAAGGGCATGTTCACACTACAATAATTTTTTTCTCCATCCCTCCTCTTTATTAGGGTTTTGGGCATATGCCCAGATTTTTCCTGGTGTGTTTAAGCCACCAGGGCTGAGATTCAAACTGTGGTCACCCATGTGGAATTCAGTGTCCCTAACCACTGCTTTATGGGGCCAGCCTAGTATTTTTCTACTGGATATATCACTGCATTCAGATAAACTGATATTGAAATTGCTTTTTTTTTTTGTAATCATCTACAAAATAGAACTGAGAAATGATATTGACACAGTTGCTTATTTGAATTATGCATAGGTTGTTAAAGTCAAATGTAAAATTGACTTTCCTACAGTGAATTTAACTTTTAATGATGGAGAAATACTGGATTAAAAAAATGATACTTTTGAAATATCTACCTAAAAACCCATTCCACACACATTTCTATGAATTTTGGAATAATATAAAATCTGAATTTATAAAAATATTTAGAACAAGGACCAGCAAATAGTATAGCAGTTATGTTGTTCCCACATGACTGAGCACAATTTGAGTCCTGACCCGGTGGTTTCAAACTCACACCAGGTACATGTGCATGTGTGCCCAAGATCCCAGGAGGAGAATGGAGAAGGAATTGCAGTGTGGCCATCCCCCTTGTGGGATTTCTCACTTTCTCTCTTTCTGTCTCTTTCTGGCTCTCCAATGAGTGCATGCACCCTATAGCAAAAATCTCTCTTAAAAAACGAAAAGAATATTTAGAATTAACATCTAAGAAATTTACTAACATATTTTTGAAAATTAAAATTTCAATAATTCTCTAGAGTTGTTTTTCAATATTAAAATATTTTAAATACCTTGATCTTAAATATATGAATACCACAAAGCATGTACTCTTTGTTTTGTAAGATTGTCATCCATACTGTTGAGACGATTGGTTTTAGAAAGTCACCATGCCATCTACCATTTCAATATCTAAGTGTAGCATCAAATCTCTTCATCTAATTTGGAGTGTTTCATTTTGTATAACTATGGATTTAACCTGTCATTATTAAAAATTGATCTCAATAGGAGAATGTTCATTATTGTTACAGTAGTGGAGGAAAATTGGTCAATGATGCATAGACTCAAAAGTAGGTCAAAATATAATCACATACTTTTAGGTATATAATTTTAGGTATAATTCAAAATATAGTATTTTAAAATTAGTGTTTTTGTTAATAGTAGTTTTCATTTTGTTTCTTGCCATCAAAATAAATATAATATCCACTGAGAAACATGACTGACTCCACTATTGTTAGGGATGGCTTTTGTGAAGGTTGTTTTGAATGGTAATTTCTTTCCTCTGAGATATTTTAGTATTTAGAATGTAATTCTAGGATAAAATGTCAAATATGAGGTTGTTGACTACATAAATACTACCCCCCTAGCCCCAATTCAATTTCAAGAGCAACTCAGGTGAGCGAAAATAAATAAATAAAAGGTTTGGTTAATGTTGGACACTTGCTTGGTACCATGTCATTCAAACTCCTTCCATTTAACAACAAAATTTACATTGACATGTGAATGATGTATAATGCAGTATAATTATTTACGGGGTCTTTGAAAAGAGAAGCCCCCTTTTTTCCAAATGATTTAACTTTGGAAAGGAATTACTTCACATGCCCAACAAATACTATTAACAGGGATTTTATGAGGCTTTTTTTCCTGCATATTTCTTCACATGGACAGACTATTGTGTGTTCTAAAACCTGTATTTACATGACACACTTTTATGGTCCAATGGGCAAACACTACTTAGTCCTAAAATAACATCACAGTAATGACTACAGTAAAGACAGCAAGAACACTCCACCATTATTATCCATATCAGACTGCACCAGATGGGGTATCGGTGTAGTGCTGACAATGGTGAACACTGAACAACTGTTTTGGGAATATCTGTGTTCTCTCAGACACAGCAATATGACATTCAATATAGGTAGTACATAAGCTTTTCCATTATAAAAATATATATTGTATTTTTTTATCTGAATTTAGTATGAAAATAAGTTACACAGAGAATTGAAGATGAGTTACATTAAGTGGGATTTAGCCACATTCCACTGATCATAAAGCAAGGTTTCTCAACCTCAGTGGTACCGATCTAGTTGTGTTGTATCCTTTCTCATGAAGACTGTCCTATGCATTGGGGACACTTAGCAGCAGCAGGGACCTTTGTGGACTAGAAGTCAGTACCTATCATTTGGAGTCCTGACAAATAAAAACGTTTCTCTGATGAGAATCTTTGATATCAAGGAATGAACTCTTAAATCCATGCATACTATTTTAATTAATTAAAGTATAGCGCTGTTTTTATCAATAGCAGATGTTTATTAGTTTTCAGATACAAGGTGTAATTTTTTTCTCCTATCATGTTTCATTTATGTTTCTTTGTTGATTTTACTTTGCAGTCCTGGCTACAATATATAAGCACTTTACATCTGCAATATTATTTCATACATTTCATATAAATAGTAAGAAAACAAGAGGGGTGATATTAATGGTCAGATAGTACAAGGAGACATCTTGAAGAGGCAGGGCCAAAGTATCATTTGATGTGGGAATTTTCTCATACAGGCCTCACTGACCCATGGATTCCTAAAGCTCTGCAGCTTCAGTGTTTAGAAAAATATCTTTTTTTTTTCTATATTTTTATTATTATTTATACATTCAATGGCTATACATCATTTACATTGTAAAGAAACTTTACCCAGCAGCATGATATACACCTCAGTGTGGCTCAGTTGAGAATATTATACACATTCTCATCAACAGACAATAAAACATATCTGTGTCCCACAAATGTCTCACCTCCTATTTTTTTCCCCAAATTTCTTCTACTACACTCTTCCCCTCCCACACTCTCCTTACTGACTGTGGAATACTTTTGACAAAAGCCACTACCTCCCAGCATCACTGGGTTTTTCAGTTACTTTTCTCCTCTTCTTATGCTTTGGAAAAAAAGAGTCTGCTTCCAGGAAACGGAGTAGTTGGGAGGAAGAAAGGGACAAGATTATTTACCACATCACTGATTAGAAACACAACTTGAATTGTAAAAATAAACAGAATTCAGAATCCCTGCTTGTGCTTCATTGTGAGTGTCCACTAGTGAGTCCAATTATTATGCTAAGACTGTCAATACTATCATTAGGTGTATTCAAGGATTCATCACTTTAGTTAATCAAAATTTCTGTTTTGCAGAGAGTAGCCACATACATTAGTGAATTAATATATGAACATGAATGATCAATTTTTATATTAGTAGAATAAAAGTCTACTTATTACTACATTTTTTCACACTACTTAATCTTTTCCTTGATAATTTAAAAGGAATTGTAGGATATTTTGCTTGCTTTGGATTATAACTGTAAAGCTAAGTTATCATTATTCTGTAGCTGTGAGGAAATGCCTTCTCTCTCATACGGGTGTCTGGCTAATATAGTGCCAGGAAAAATAGCTTTTAAAATTTAGTATTGGCCTTGAAATATTTATAAGCATTAAATGAATACAATGGGAAAAATAATAGCCTATATACTATTGTACATAACATTCCATTCTGTATAATGGATGCTACAAATAATTAACAAATATTTTAGAAGATCAAAAATTCATTTACCTACAAGTTCCTAGTATTATGTATGAATTTCTTTGCTAAATATTACATAGTATACAGTAAATAGAAAAAGGAGAATATGACTTTGTATTTTATAAAATGTATGCTTAACATTGGTCATTGTGATATATTAATATTGCACCATTTTTTGAATATATAATTTTTTTCTCAGATAAATTATTTCATATATCAAATACAATGTGTCAATTTTATTCCTTCTGACTTTAATAATTTCAAATAATTTGACCTCTTTTTTAGAATTATCAAGTCTTATCAAAGTTATAAGTATAGAACAAAATCAAAGTGTTGATAATTTGAATGAACAAACATTAACTTCTCAAACAAATGTATGTTACAAAGAGAGGGCCACATTGAATAAGGTTAGTCAGTTTTCAAATTTACTTTAAATTTTAATGTCTTCTTCTTTATAGTTCTCAAAACTCCTTATATACAGAGAACAAAAGAAGAATCACTGTGTAGTAAATTTTTATAATTTCATCAACTGGTAGCAGAGGACTAGTTGCTTGGTGAATAAAGTGTTAGCTTTATATTCTAAAGGATGACTTCAAATCCTGTTAAGGTTATATTTTTATTAAAATTTCCATTAATTTTTCCATCGATGTGATTATAGATTAATATTAATTAATTCTTACCATTTTTTGAAGAAATAAGTGGAGCCATATCTGATTAAAAGTTAAACAGACACAGTACTCAGGCTTTCTTGGTAACCTTTTCCTGGGGTTCAGAATTGGTTGGGGAGAAAGGGAATAAGATATCTTTAATGGCATTTTGTTGAACTTAGCAATTTAAATGGCCTATCCTGATTTTTGAAGATATCAAATTACCATATGGATGATGTCTTTGTCATCAACTCTAGCTCTTATTGTTTACCAAGAAAATGACAAAGGTAATTTTTAATGTTGGAGATAGTACTTACATGTATAAGTCCCTGATATTAATGAGAGTTCTGGGATGAGATCTCTCTGTGCTAAAAACTGCTACATCAACCAATATATTAATATTACAGAAATTGACAACAAAAATCACTGGCATTGAGTCTTTGGGGTTTAACACATTATTATAAAGAGGAAAAACATATCCCAAGATAAGTATTGTCTTCACGTTCCCTGGATAATTCTGGGATATGAAAGTGGGCTACCAGGTATTCTATTTACATGACATTCTGAACTCCTAGGAGAGAAAGGAAAGAATTTGGTATTGGTGGGTTCAGCCAGGACCACTGGGATCATTGTGAACAATTCTTTTGGAACAGATATATGACAAAGTATTATTACAAACTTCAGGGGAAAGAATGTTATTCAAAGCAGGTTGAAAACTTACCCTAACATTCTTAAGTTTTTTGTTTTTTTTTTTTGGAGAGGTTTTTGCTACAGGGCGTGTGTGCTTGCCAGACAGACAGAGAGAGAGACAGAGAGACAGAAAGCAAGAAATCAGCCCCCAGGGGGGATGGCCACGCTGTAATCCTTTCTCCATTCTCCTCTCGGGATCTTGGGCACGCACGCACACGTGCCCAGTGTGAGCTCAAGCCACCGGGTCTGGGACACGAACCGTGGTCGACTACATGGGAGTCCAGCAACACAATTCTTTTGGAACAGATATATGACAAAGTATTATTACAAACTTCAGGGGAAAGAATGTTATTCAAAGCAGGTTGAAAACTTACCCTAACATTCTTAAGTTTTTTGTTTTTTTTTTTTTGAGAGGTTTTTGCTACAGGGCGTGTGTGCTTGCCAGACAGACAGAGAGAGAGACAGAGAGACAGAAAGCAAGAAATCAGCCCCCAGGGGGGATGGCCACGCTGTAATCCTTTCTCCATTCTCCTCTCGGGATCTTGGGCACGCACGCACACGTGCCCAGTGTGAGCTCAAGCCACCGGGTCTGGGACACGAACCGTGGTCGACTACATGGGAGTCCAGCAACATAGCCATTACACTAACTGCAGGTCCCAACATTCCCAAGTTTTGATGATTAGCTTAAATGTCACATTCTTTAAAGGTCTTCAGGACTAAATGCAGTTTATGTTCATCCTCATTTCAACAACTAACAATGGTGGAAAGTTTCCAGTATTCTATGACTTAAAAGGATGTCATATCTAGATACAAGGAGACTTGCACTATTAAATTTAAATTTAAAGATAACCATGGACCAGTATTTATATCTTGCTTGCATATTACTTATTTATTTTTACTTTTAGTGTGAGGAGATATTCTTAATTCTCTGTAGAAAAAGAATACTGTACAAATATATCCAAACATAATCCTGAATAAGACAGATCAAAAAGAAAATGCTGAAGCCCCCAAATAACAAAATGCTTATGTTAAATACTTTATACTACTTATTAAGATGCTTTTATAGAGAAAAGGCAATTAGACTAACAGACTATTATTTTTAGCAATAAAATTAAAAGCCAAAAATTACTGAATATTCTCTTTGTTTCAAACACTACCAAGATTTAATCTCATTGAAAGTTCACAGTCACCCTATTAGGAAGGGATTATGATTTTCCCATTCTAAAGATAAGTAAACTGAGTTTTATGGAGACTATTTAGCAAAGACCAAGTATTTTGCCATTGACAGAATTAGGCAATGATAGTCTCGAATTTCAATTTAGAAATTCCTAAATATAATATTTTTGTTGGAAATAGCACAAAAGTGTTTTCAGAGAAGTACAAAAGTTTAGGATGCATTAATTGTCTATACCATAAGTTAGCAAAGAAGATGCAGAGTTAAAGTTGTCTTGTAGTCACGATTATTATGTTAATAAAATGTTCTAACAACTCGTAGGTTGACATCCTCATCCAAAGTAGTGGAAAAAAGGTCACCATGCCCAGATCTTCCCCCCGAAACACATGTAATCCATACGGGGTTTGGGTGATGCAGACCAGGGGTTCAGCACTTATTCGCAGAGATTGGGTTTCATTCTGCTAACAGCATGTTGGCTGCATGCCCACTAGCAAGCAATTAAGACTTTGTGCTTGCCTGCATTTTAGTAGCTCTCTTTATGAAACATGCATCCTCACGAGAACA
Source organism: Tupaia belangeri chinensis (assembly GCF_000334495.1). NCBI lineage: Eukaryota > Metazoa > Chordata > Mammalia > Scandentia > Tupaiidae > Tupaia > Tupaia belangeri. The sequence goes on from NW_006160159.1 coordinate 579,965, forward strand.
GAAGTTTTGCCAACATGGTCATGGTCTGGGAGCAGTATCAGGACAATTTCTAGGTGCTAAGGACTCAGTCTTTAGCAGAAGTTGAGAAGAGGATAGATGATTGTGCTTTTGAGAGATGATCAAGACATGAATCTTTAAGAAAGGGAAACTATAGGAAAATATCAAAAGCAGGTTTAGGAGAACACTAAATGATCAAGGAATCTAAACAAAAAGGAGATAAATCAATTTCTGAAAATTAGGCAGAAATTAAGTTAAATAAAAAGAACACTGATGATAACTCCTACTACTGAAATTGAATGATGCCCTCATTAATTATTTCTTATAAGCATCATATAAATTCTAGCATCTAATATGTGCCAGGCACAATACTAAGGATGAGGATTTGAAGATGAGGTGAGGTGTCTTCATGTGAGGATGGGTAAAAGAAGGAGAGTTGCCACAAATGGCATACTCCATGGCTGACCAACCATTCATGTAGACTCTTAGGTAAATGGAGACCTTCTGCCCATGCTGCTTCCCTTCCCTAGCCTCCCTTTGTGTCTGGAAAGCATCATTACTTAGCTTAGCCAAGGATATGGTGTCTAAAAACATTAGAAGGCATTATTCAAAGATGAAATAGCCTCCTTGCGAAGGAATAAGCCTTTCATGTCTATAAAGGAAATAGGCCAAATCAGTGGTTTTGAATCAAATCGATTATTTAGTACCTCTAGGCATGATTTTACAGTACAGATTTCTGCTCCCTGCTCTTGGAAGCTCTGGTTCAATAGATCTAACCACATATACTCTCATGATATCAATATATTGCCCTAAACCATTCCGAAAAGAAGAGAAATCACTAAAACAATATTTCCCCTTCACAATAGACTGACACATTAACATAAAAAACCTACTGTGCCATCACCTGTGTCTTGCATTTAATCTATAAAAATATAACTGTATAAAAACTGCCTTTAGAGTTGTGAATGTGGCACTTTAAATATGCAATGTCACTGCTATATATGAAAACAAATTTATACCCTTTATTTTTCATGATAAATTCATTATACTAGCTGAAACATAATTCATATAATTAATAATTGTTTATTACTACTATTTGAAACACTGAGCACAAACCAAGTTTATATTGAGCTGTTTTGTTATCACTACCTAGGTGTCAAAATTCTATGGGCCTCTGTACATGCAAAAACTACAAAAATCATGACCTGGATTAAAAAGATCTCTAATGTATTTTAACATTTTTAAAGGTCTGATTCATAAAAGTTATTGAGTTTAAAATATTATTTTTTACTAATATAAACCTAAAGATAAAATATTACACAAATACTTAATATATCAAAAAGGTATGATTGAAGGGGTTAGGGCAAAGCAGACTGAGGGCCTAGAGATGTCTCTTCAGCCACCATGCTAGGTACAGAAGAAATTCCCAGCTGCCGCCTTCAGAACCCTGGAGTGCCACTGAGTACAGATGCAAAACCCAATGTACTCCATCTTATTTCCAAGTAAGTCTCCACAAATTAAGCATTATAATTATTTTAATTAGATATGTGAATGAAGTCCCTAATCAGTTATTCATTTAAGTTAAATTCCCCAGTGCCTTAGGCAGGTGAAGGAACCAAGTTCACATGCAGAATCTGGCCCACTGGGTCACCCCAGGTGGCACTATGACTGATGTTAAAAAAACAGATCTATGGGAACTAGCAGTTAGCGTAATGGCAATGTTGCTGGACTCCCATGTAGTTGACAGCGGTTCACGTCCCGGACCCGGTGGCTTAAAACTCATGCCGGGCACGTGTGCGTGCATGCCCAAGATCCTGAGAAGAGAATGGAGGAGAAGGGATTGCAGCGTGACCATCCCCCCTGGGGGGTGATTTCTCGCCTTCTGTCTCTATCTGTCTGCTGTCTGGCAAGCACAGCGCCCTTTAGCGAAAAACTCTCCAAAAAAAAAAAAACAAACAGATCTATTAGTCAAACCAACTACATTTCTATCCCAATCCCCCACCACCAGCTAAATTACTTGGACCAAGTTAAAACCCTTTCTGAGTCTTCTTTCCACTGCCTGTGAAGTGTGGACAATAATTTGTACCTTTTACTCTGGTAGAGATTGGTCTTTGGCCTACTGAAACTTAGTACTATTATTATTATTATTGTTTGATTTTCAGTGGACAGGTTAGAGTAGGAATTTGAGAGGTAGCTCTAACTCTCATACCAAGTCAGAGTTCATTTCTTATGTTTCTCTACCCTGAGATACACAAGAATTAATAATGAGCCTCTATGAACAATAAATTGTGACAACATATACCATGGAACTGTGGAGGATCTTATTACATTCCAAGTTCTCAAATACGTGCTCACACCTTTGTTTATAATAACTGAGTAGCATGGTCTTCAGATACATTTATCTCTTGGTGATCACAGTGGGTTTCTTTTGTCACAAATCATCGCATTTTCAATATGCTCAGGAAAAAAATCAACAACCAAAAACTTACATTCAGATATATGAAAATGTGTGTTAAGGGATAAAGTAAAAATCCTCTAAATACAGTGTATTGTGTGACTAAGGGTAAATGTCTATTTTGTGTATGTGTGTGCTTATGTGTTCATCCTGAGGACTACAAAGAAAATAGCATCAATGATTAAAAAAAGAAATTAAAAATCCAGAAATTGGTGAATGCCCCAGAAGTATAATTCCATCTCAGTTTTTTGAGATTTATTTTTAAACTGGTGAAAGGTAAAAGCAAGAATTGCTTAGCTTGTGCAGCTTACTACATTATTTCTAAAGGTGGTAGTACAGTGTCACATAGTACAATGAAACTTTTGTGAAATGGCCAGATCTTATTTAAATATAAATGCAATGTCCATACAAACTGATGTAACTAAAAAAAATATTTAAATTTCCTTCAGGTAAGAGGCTGTCCCCTGTTTAAGCAAATATTTCAATATTGAGAGAAAAACTCTTAAATTCTGCCCTATTAATGCACTTCACGATGACTTTGCAAGCACCTAGTGCAAAGAACTCAATATTTTATATTGGTAAGAGAAGCTTCGTAGAAATATTTGCAATATTTTGTGCTAATCCCTCCACAAGTCACTTTGGTGTGGCAAATATTTGTTCTAGCAGACTTTACTACAGTAACAGAGCACATCAATCTGTTATTTTAACCTTTTGAAAATAACTCTTGTGTCTTCTTGAAGGAAATAGAGAGTCATTGATGAAACCTTTTAAGCTTTCAACTTCTTTGCAAGAAGGTGCCTGGGAGGGAAATCAGCACGTTACCTCAAGGGACTGGATTAAAGGGAATTGAGTGCATCTCTGCTTACTTTCTTGGCTCATTGCTTTATGAATATGAGGGACCGAAAAAGTAAATGGTGGTCAAAAAAGAACAAACACATTTATTAGAGCAGTTAGAAAAGACTGTTTTGATATTTGCCAAGTTCCTTCTCAATAACATGTTTGGCAGCTACCAAATGACATGAGCTGCCCAGAGTTGATTTTGACGAAGCCTCTGGGATGTGTTAAAAAGTAAACCAGAGCAAATCACGTACTGGAAAGCATAACTCAATCAAGGAAAAATGTATGATTAAGGGTGACATGGGCAAGGAAAGCTTTGCCAGAGCTCAGGGTAAATATTTGTATCAGTGTGAAGAGAAAGCTTCGTGGCGCTGATGTCAACCAGCTGGAATTTTCATTGTTTATAAACTTTTGTTGTTAGAGTTGAATTCTGGCAGAAAAGGTACCAAAGAAAGAGCAGTTTCCCAGCATGAAAGTTTGAATTCTGATAAGGCAGCTTGACCAAAAACGAATGCAATGATGCAGTTTTAGCCATTTTTTTCTTCCAGAATTCGCTTGCCAATAAACATCCTTCTTGCCTTAAATCCCAGTTTGACAACATTCATAGGCCAAAGAAGTAATGATTTTGTTTTGCTCTGTGTTATGAGGGCTTGTGGGTCTTTTTCTTTAGGAAGATGATCAGAACATGGGAAAGATTCTAAATGAATTTGCATTCACTTTTTTCTACAAATGAATATTGTCTCATAAATAAGCTATTTTAATGACTGAAAATGAATGACTTGGAATTAAACTCAAGTTTTGAATAGTGTTTATGATGCTAGGCCATTTATTATTATTTTCAATCTCACGATAGACTATTAAATATTTTTAAAATGAAATATTTAGCTAGTTAAAAAATTATGCACTCAATTTAACTCATCAACTATTAATTTTAAAAGGAAATCTGCATTTTCTCATTAAGTTATATTTTGTTGAACTTTTTAGAACATGAGAACTAGCTGAAAGTTATAAATGAAACAATATCACAAAGATAAGGGCTTGTATAAAAATGTGTAGTAGTTCAGAACAAATAACTCTGCTTTCAGGCAGAGGAGGAGAGATTGTTGGTACTTGATGCTAAAGCCTTTTTTTATATATAATAAAAAATAAACTTATAGACAGTGCTTGGATTAGCAAAGCAGGACCCACGAAGCTTTTCTATTTTCAGAAATGGACTTCTGCCAGGAAATTTCTCTGTCACATGGATATCCTCTGATGAGTCTCCCTGGGTTCTCCCTAAGGGTAGCCAGGAACCTCCAATGTGATCTTTCAGTGAGGACTGTGTAGAGAAATTCATTGAACAGGAAATAAAGAGAAATACAAACTCCTATCAAATTATCCATTATTTCAATAATTATTTGCTTTAAATGTAGTTCAATCTGCTTGGCACAATGAAAATTACTATGACATGTTGTCTTTGAGAAGGCTTCTTTACATCCATCCAAGGAGATCAAATTAGAGAGAGGTTTTACTTACCCACCCCAATCCAGAATGAACTGAAGGTTGGCCCTGCCAGTGCAGAAACAGGAAATGCCATAAACATAACCACATTACCCAGATGAACTAAGAATAGAAACCAAACCCCTGCTGGTATAATTAAGAAATCTTCTTCTCCAGTCCCTGGGCTTAAGAGACCTGGATCACTAACTAATTCCAATTTAGAATGCTTTTTTGATAAGGGTTTTTGTAAACTAGGAAGTGAGCTGGTTATGAAGAGTGTTGATTATGAGTATCTGAGCCAACAGGTTCACCTCACTTGCATGGTAAAGTAATACTGGGTAACACTGACTAAGGAAACAGCCTTTTGAGTGTTACTCTCTCTGGGGTATCACACTGCTGATGTATTTTCAGGAGCTGAAGAAGTGACAAAGACCTTTACCAGAGTCTGTACATGTCTATTCCACTGCAGAGCATTTATAGCCCATGGATCTCAAAGGAATGTGCCAAACCTGAACACCATATGCAGTGTTAGAAGTCCTATCTGGGGTAACCCTGGACTCAGAAACAGGTTTTAGTTACAGTAAATCATGCACAAATACAGGAGTGATCAATTTGTCGTTGAGTTACTCTTTTCCTATCCCCTTCTTACCTCTCAATGACAGGACGTTCTGTAGGTCATTCTGCGATGTGGATTGGGACCCTCTGGCATTATATTTTAATTAAATGGTCAGATTATTAATGCGTGAAAATCAGTCACTGCAAACGTTGAGCTAACCATTTTTCATACATAATATGTCCATATCAACATTGTAACAGCCATATACTAAAGATTGACATGGTCACTTTAAAAAAAGAAGACCTGGTAAATATTTGAGTTAAAGATTCTTAGGATCATAGTAAGGGACTAAAAGGTTAGGTCTCATTTCTGATTTTTTTCCTTTCCCTGTGTAATAATAAAAAGCAAACAAACAAACCCCCCCACTCATTCCCTATGTTTGTAGGTTCCATTTCAGAGGTTTAACAGAGGAAATACTAGTTGTTGGAAAAGCCATGTCATATTTTTCCATTTGTTTTTGTCCAAAATGTGCCATGACTTTTCATTCATGGTATTCATGGTATACTAATAACTATATACATTGTATTAAAAAGCATGGGGATCAGAATAATGTTTAAAAACTACCTCTAGGTTAATGTCACATGTTTCCCTAGCTTAATAACTCTTCTTTATGGATAACTTCCCCCTTCTATTGTGGGAATTCTCCTCTCACTTCAACCTTATGATACTATGGAAGGTACTAAGTTAATACAATATTTAATTCTTGCCTAATGCTGTGGTTTTGGTGGTGTGTCCCCATCTAAACACATACCGTGATTTGATACACAATGCAGCAGTATTAGGAGGTGAGACCAGCTGGGAGATGCTTGGGACAGGGCTGAATTCTCCATGACTAGAAGAATGCATCTCCTGGAGAGAGAAAGTTTTCATGAGCACAGTGTGTTAAAAAGCAGGTGCATTGCTGGCATGTTTCTCTCTCTCTCTTCAGGTAATCACTGGCCCTCTCACCTTTCTACTTTTGTGCCATGGGTAGAGAGATGTGGCTTTCACCAAAACTGAGGTATGGCACCATGCTTTTGGACTTCACAGCCATTAGAATCTGGAGCCGAATAAATCTCTTTTCTTTTTAAAGTATCTAGTCATAATTAATTCTGTTATAACACTAATAGATTATAACACTAATAGATTAATGTTTGACTGATACAAGTTAAAGAAATCAGAGTTCTATCTAGATATTAAAGATAAGAATAAGACATCACAGCTTAGTATAAATGCTTTTGCTCTCTTGAATAAAAGAAATACAAAGATAGGACTTACTGGTGACCTTTTCCCTACCTCTCTATGGACTAGAATGAGACATGCTGAAGCAAGAGGAAAGACAGCATAGAAAGTGGAGATCCACAAAATGTCCGGTGATTTTTGTGTCTCTGCTACCAGTTAAACTTTGTCTAGGTACATCCATTTCCATGTAATGCTCTAATTCTGTAAAACAGTTTTAAAAGACCCTTTCTAGGAGTGCCTCCTTTTTTGTGGTTTTGGTTTTCAAGGTTTCAGTTACCTGTGGTCAACCACGGTCTGAAAATAGGTACATACAGTACACTAAGATATTTCAAGAGTGAGCAAGAGTGACTATAATAATGTAACTTTAATTATGTAATATTATTTTAATTGTTTTAAAATATGTTCTAGTTGTTAACTCTAACTGTGACTAATTTATAAATTAAACTTTATCATATGTATGTATGCACAGGAAAAACATAGGATACAGTATATAGGGTTTGCTATTAACCATTGATTCAAGCATTCACTGGGTGTCTCAGTCATGTCCCAATGGATAAAGAAGGACTACTGTACTCACGCTGATTAGCTATAGTTTCTGTTACTTGCAGGAGTAGCTTTGTCTTAACTCCTATAACCGCTACCTTCGAGGAAATTATGAAATCATTTATTGAATGCCTACTATTTGCTGGGCTCTTACATCATTGTCTCCTATAATCCCTTTAGCCATCCAAGAACTTCAAGGGCTGTAACCTTATTTCTATGTTTCAAAACAAAGATTATAAGGATCAGATAAATTTATTACTTATCCAAGATCACACATCAGTATATCAGAATGAGTCCAAACTCCAGCTTCTTATATGACTTGCAAACATTCTTAGAAATCTCACTGAGGAAGAAAAAGTCTCTCGAATTGAGTAGAGAATATCATAAAATTCTGAATATAACAATGGTGTATATTACAGATAAAAAGAACATCAATGAAGAATGGAGTCCCCCCCCACAAAAAAAAAGGGTCTTAAATAGAATTTTCTCAGTTATGAATGAAAGAAAATTCACTTAAAAATAACTTCTTGATTTGGGGACCCAAAAGTTCAAGGGTCAGTCTTGCTTTATAGGATCTAGGTTCCAGAGAAACTCTTTGGACCTATGTATTTGTCCCTTGACTCTGTCTTTCTGTTTCACACTCAGAACCACTTTTTCAAATAGTGGTCCTAAGCATGTTCCAAACACTTTCAGGGCCTATACATGTTCACTTGAAGCTTGAGTAAATTAAGGTACTGTAGACTGAGGCTCCCCTTAAAGAAGAGGTTATCATGTGCACTAGAAGTTGACAGAAAACAAACAAACAAACAAAAAACTGGCAGAAAATTTCAGAGCTTTGATATGAAGAGTGTGGTTTAAAACATGCAGTGGATTTCAGGTGAGCATACCTTCTTAGCTTCCTAGGAAAGGGCACTGGAGGAAAGGAAGAGAAAGTCTTAGATCAGAACTCCAGTTACCCACATATAAAAAAGCTACTGAAGGGCACACTGAAATATTAGGATTACAGCTACTCAGTAGAATGTCTAGTGGACAACATAATCTAAATGGATGTAAGTTCTCAAACAACAGCTCTTACTGTATCCTAGTGTCTAGACTTGGGTCTCATGCTCATCCTTGGCTTAACTATGGTTTTTGCCAGAGGATTAGACTATGCTGATTAACCTGTCTTGGATCTTAGAATACATCTATAATTGGCTGTTGGGATCTGCTACCTAAAGACAGACAATGGATACTAGATAGGCAAAAATAATACAACCTGACTCTGTAAGCCTTAACAGAAGTATTATAATTTGAAGTATCAAGAACTATATAGCATAATAACAATATTGCTTTATTCTGAGCAATAAAATAAAATAGTAGCTAATATTTACTGAGCACTTAATATGTGACAACCATTTCGCTGAAAGCCTTAAATATATTACTTTATTTACTTAACACTGCTGTATATATACAACTGTCATCTTTATATTATAGATGAAGGAAGTAAGGCCTAAAGAAGTTAAGGAACTTGCGTTGCATATAATAGAGGTGAGCGTAGAACTCAAGACTATTTGACACCAGCATCGTGTTATTAGCTTCTACAACAGAAAATTTAATTTTTCACACATTTCACCCTGAGTACCAATAGTCAGGAAAAAAAGTGCTTTGAAGAATTGTAATTTGGACTTGAATCCCAGGACAAGTCAAAGGTGAACTCAAGATGAAAGATGGATACAAGAACTGTTTTTCTCCATGCACCTGTTCCTCTAAAAACTATGTCCTTAGTCCTAAAATGTACACCCTGAAGATGCAGGAGCCTGAAGTCTCTCCAAGTAAACTAGCTTGTTATTTTTTTTTTTCTCTCATAGTTTTTGACTAAGAACTATGTAATTAATTTTGTCTTCTCAGGGAGCAATTTGGGTTGAATACAGTAAGAATGCTTAAAAATTCTGCTAAGTTCTTTTAGAAGATATTATGAAGCTTTAAAATTGAAAGCTGGAGTCCAGACAGTAGAGCAGTAGTAAAACTAAATGTTGTGCAAGGCTGACCTATATGGGAAAGTTCTAGATTCATGTCTTAAGATCTCTCTGAATGTATTGCACATCCATGTTTATGATCTGGGACTGGTTAGGGCTAGAAATTAATTGCAATATTCAGACTCTGCTGAGGATATGATCTCTCCTCGTTCTCTGTCATTCTCTGTCTCACTCTCTCTCGTCTCTCACTCAAGGAAAAATAAATAAACTTAAAAAAAATGAAATTCAAGGCTGAGGAAAAATTATGTTTCTTTTGTTATTTTTCTATTTTAGTTTTCTAATCACTATTAAAATAGTGGTAACCACACTTATTGATAAAATTTATGTAAGTTGTGATTAGTTAATACATTGGATAGTTCAAAGTAAATCATTATGAAAGGTTCACACTGAGAAGTTCTTTTTTCCTACTGATGGCCCCTCTTTTTCCTATAATAATAACTTTAGTAAGGTTCCCCTTTTTGTACCTTCCCAGTGTTACTAAAATTATTATGTAAAATGAATTTATCATATCTCTTACAGCTTTCAGTTTTCATATTCCTTACCAAGGTGTTCTGTAAGGAAGTTTAGCTATAGTTGAAGGTATTTCATATATCTTTTTCTTCTTCTTTTTTTTTTTTTTTTTTTGGGGGTTTTTTTTAA
>NW_006160159.1:589779-593184 GCF_000334495.1 Tupaia belangeri chinensis
TGCTATAAGGCACATGTGCTCGCCAGACAGACAGAGAGAGACATAGAGACAGAAAGCGAGAAATCATCCCTCGGGGGGATGGTCACGCTGCAATCCCTTTTCCTTCATTCTCCTCTCGGGATCTTGGGCACGCACACACACGCGCCTGGCGTGAGTTTTAAGCCACCAGTCCGGCACGCGAACTGCAGCAGACTACGTGGGAGTCCAGCAACATAGCAATTACGCTAACTGCTGGTTCCTTCTTCTTTGAGATCTGCAAAGTGGATCTCATCTACTCTTCAGCATATGGAAGTAATGTTTTGAAGAACAGTTGTCTCTGCAAATCTAGGTGCAGAATTTCTACCTCTAAGTTCAAAATCCAACCACCATTCCTGGAACTGACATTCCTGAGGGAGATAGGAATTTATGGAGCAGCCAATTCTTGTCAAGGGCTCAGGACTCTGAGAGTTAAAGAAATAGAATCTCTGAAATGGGCAGTCAGTTTTTTTTCTATCATGTAAAAGAACACCACCTGGAATGTGAGCAGTAGACAGGATGTGAGTGGGTATTTGTGGCACGTGGGTGATGGTTCCACATAGGAAAGATGGTAGTGGACAAAGACAATCAACAATAAACACTTTTACAGTTGTTTACTGATTTCTTTAACATGAATGGGTCTTCCAAAAGTTTATGGAAAGTGTATATTATAAAAAAGCAATGCATGGATTTCAAAATTTTTGCACCAAATTGAACTCATACTTTTATTCTATTTTTCCACTAAATATTGAAGTCCTCTCATCCTTGCTTTTAAATTCCACAGAGGCAACTTTGTTCACCATGGCAGCCCATTCCTGACATATATGAGAGATTAAACAAATACTAAATAGGTGCCTGAGAGGAGAGAGTGCCTTTTCCAGAGGCATTCAAGTAGTACTCAAAGCTCCATTTTAAGAGAAGTTGAAGAACCTTAACTTCAAGTCTCTATCCAAATATAAAATTCTATGATTCTCAGAATAAAACACCAATTACTGGTTAGAGTCCTCTAAGGAAAGGTAGAAAATAGAGGGCAACAAAGAACCACTAAAGTGGGTCTCACAGGTGGTGCAGGAAGAAGGGACTGTGCTGAGGGCTAGGACACTTGGAGAAATCAGTATTATTGTCTCACTGCTCCTGATGATCAAGTGGGGCTGGAGAGAATAGCTAGAGGTCACAGTCTTCCCATTAGCAATAGTGCTTTTCCAAATTCCATCAAAAATGTAGACTATGGGGAACCAGCAGTTAGCATAATGGCTATGTCACTGGACTCCCACGTAGTCGACCACAGTTCACGTCCCGGACCCGGGGGCTTAAAACTCACACCAGGCGCGTGTGCATGCATGCCCAAGATCCCGAGAGGAGAATGGAGGAGAAGGGATTGTGGCATGACCATCCCCTCTGGAGGGTGATTTCTCGCTTTCTGTCTCTATGTCTCTCTCTGTCTGCCTGGCGAGCGCACGCGCCCTATAGTGAAAACCTCTCCAAAAAAAAAAAAATTGTAGATTATGCTGCCTAAGCAGAGTAAGCAAATGAAAGAGTAAAAATTAGACAAATAATCTTGAAAGTAAAAATCAAGCTAGAAAAAAATGAGGATATTTGAGAGGAATGAGAGTAGAGATAAAAGTAGTAGGAAATCAGAAACAAATGGGAATCAAGTGCTGTGTTTTCCATTGCCTTTTTTTTTTTTTTGAACGTAGGTCTCTTTATTATCCTCTCTCTAAATGGTATGTGAAAGCTTTTCATTCAGTATTTTAGCAAAGTGGTCAGCACCTGTATTTGGTTTATTACTAAAATTCAATGCTGGTAAAAAAAAAAAATCTCACTTTTCTGAAAAGGAAATCTAAATACAAACCTGATAGAAAAGAGTCTTTCTGTAATTATAAGTTTTTAGTTGGTTATAAATACATAGTTCTTCATTAGGAGTGGACTTTACCTCCTCCTTGAGAAGGGATATGATAGATCTGGAGAGAACGAAAGCCAGGCCTATGTGAGCTACGACCCTGGGGCCCAGGGACTAATAGGCATCTATGTGAAAGGCTTCAGCTCCTTTCTGGAGCAGCTTCATTACCATAGGAGGACGGCACTGTAACTGCAATCCATTGCAAGTCCTACTCTAAACACTGAGACTGCTGGGCAATATCTGGTTCTAGAGACTGTGAGTGTATTGCATCGGCCTTCAGTTTCTAAAAACTATACTTGCCTATCTCCATCCTCTTGCAGTAAACATTTCTCATCTTGAAAAAAAAAAAAAAAAAAGAGAGAGAGAAGAAATAAAGAAGTGGTATAGTTATTATAGTAATTATTTTTCAGTCACATGTGGAAGCTCCAGAAGATCTTCCTTCTCCCCAAACTTTACTATGCAAAGGTTGGAATCCAGCAAGCATTTGAAAAGGGCTATGATTATCTGACACTAGAATATGGAGGGAAAAAAGAGTAGCTTCTAATTTAGATCTTTTAAATAAGTCTGCTTAGAACACATGCATCTGGAGTATTTGGAAACTTAGTCCTCTGTGGCCTTTTCTTCTTTCCCCTAGATTCTACCTTTGAGTGATTGAGGATACAATGCTTCAGAGACTTAGGGTGAGGAGGGATAGATTAACTAGGTCTCAGTGTAATCAGAAAGGCAAAATATAATAGCTTTATAACTCTCTCTGCCTTATCCCCTAAAGAGACAGCCGAAGCGGAATGTAGACACTGTTTCTGCGCATGGCAGAGGCTGGGCCGCCTCACATTCAGGCCTAAGTTAGCCAACTTGTCAATGAATGCCATTAGTGCAGATGGGCCACAGGCACTCGGGGGTGGAGTGGCAGGCAAACTCAGATCAGCTCGGGAAGAGCAGGCATCGGCTGGTAACAACGTTCAGTCATTACTGACCTGGGTTCTATTCAAACCAGTGACCTAGAAATGAAGGGCTCCAAATCCCATTACTAATTCCCTGAGCCATCAAGTCTCCCCTATGGCCTGGATCTTGTCCTGAAACCCAGGTCTCCTGTTGAAATAGCATTAGCAGCCACTGTGCTGGCAGGCAAGGTTCTTAAACTAAGGGAGTGTGGGGCGGAATGTGCACGTATAGAGTTGACTTTAATTATTATTTTAAAGTTTTTCAACTCCTTTAAAGCTAAAAATCCTGAACCTTCTTTAAAGTTAAATGCTTGCCAGGAAGTACAAAAATGGTGTTCAAACAAACACAGCCTTCTATTTTGTTTGAATACACGTGCTCCCTCCCAAACAGAGGAGTAATGAGAGAAAATTAAATAAGAGGAAGTTGTTGAAAAGGAAAGAAGGAGATTAAATGAGTATTGCAAAGACGAGAGGAACATTTACTGCCAAAGTAAGAAAAAGAGCTAAATGAAAGCACCCTGGAACAGCTCCCCCCCCCCAGCTTATTAT
>NW_006160159.1:593316-609961 GCF_000334495.1 Tupaia belangeri chinensis
GCCCCCCCCCGCCCAGCTTATTATCTCTGTGTTGCTCTCTCAATCCCTCTCATCAAAAAGGAACAATTACTTTTCAGCAAAAAGTAGGATTTTTGTGAGTGAGGTAAAGCCTGTGCAAAGTGAGCTGGATTAAATATCATATGTAAATTTCTGCCTTGCGTTTTAAGCAAAAAGTTCCAACTTTACAGAAATAGTCCTGTAGATGGAGCTACACTCTGCAATTCTAAGATTGCTGCCTCCACAATGAAGCAATTGTTTCCTGTCTCCACTTAGCAATTCCTCCCTCTCTTTCAGTTCTTTCTGGTTGCATGTTCTATTTATTTTAATGTATACCTTTGTGTAAAGCCTGTCTCTGAGTGGTTAGATACCCCGTTGATATGTGGCCTTCAAGGGGGGAAAAGGGAGTGCAGCCTATTCCCATGATATCCTGAGGCTTTGTAGAGCCAAAAAAACCTTCTCAGGAACACCTAATCCTTGGGCTCTATCCAAGTACCACAATCTCTCCGTACAACTGACATGGGCCACTTGGGACACTTGAGAGTTTTAGGTGTGTCTCTCTGAAGTCAGCCCCGGCCAAGCATGAGGCAAATGTGCCCGACCAAAGAAAATAAATTATGTGGACTCCAATTTTCAGCAGTTATGAAGTATTGAATTACACATGCGAAGAATTCACTTTGGGATTAACCCTTTGAAACCATAACAGAATCTTGTCACAATGCCTGCAAAGGGAGCATGCTCTGTGTCGGCCTGCCTCTCTCCAAAGATACAAAGGAGGCTGACCAGCGTAGAGATATTAAATGAAATAAAATTGTAATGAAATGCAAATGTGTTAAACTGCTACCTGGCCAAGGCGGGGAAAGTATGTGTTGGAGAGTTCTGCCTGGTCTTTGGAAATGCTTGTCGTTGTGTATTTTCGGTTTTGATGGCATTGTGACATTTAAGAATTCACTGGGAATGACACTTTCAGCCCTTAATCGGAATGTATTTTAGCAAAATTCACATAGTCCCTCCAACTGCTTCTTCATTCAGATTTAGAGAAGTGGTTGACAGCCGCTGGAACTTGACTGAAATCACAACTCCAGAACCCCTGAAACAACATTCATCCTCCGTGACTCAGTGAGTGACAGAAAAGGACATCCTGCCCTGCCCCTTTCAAGAATTTCTGGTTCCCCATAACCATCTGAAGCACTTAGCTGTTAGTACATGATACGGCTGAAATGTAACACTTAAACCCACAGTAGAAAAACAAAACACTGCTGTCTGTTTCCCCATTGAAGCTATTTATTTACCAAATGACCATAGAAAGCAAATCTCCAATAATAACAGGAAGAAATAAATCTTGAAAATATCTGAAATTAAAAAAAAAAAAAGAGCAAAGTTAACTTTCCAATAAAATGTGTGCCTGAAGTATGTAAAGCAGAATAGCAGGAATATATAACCTTGTCCTTCCCCTCAGGTTCATTATCAGAAAAGTGTGGACCAACCCTGTGTTTGGGGGGGATAGTATCTTGTGTTCCCATACAGATTTCTCACTTACCTCACATGTGCACCTAGAGAAAAACCACAACCAAATAACAATATCCTTGAGAGAAACTGTGGAACTCTTTGTTAACCATTGAGGAAACTGAGGGTGGCAGAGATTCCATGCGTTTCCCAAAGCCTCACAGGTAGAGATTAGAAGTCTTTGGACTTTGGGTCTAATGTGTTATTCTGAAAACAAGAAATCTCTACTCAGAGAAATATTTCTATGTCTCTGTCTCAGCTGCTCTCATCTGCTCAGAAGAATGATAACTATCTTCAAATACTTGCTATTTTGAGTCACATGAAATATTTTCAGATACATGTAGAAATTTGCTAAACTAATCTAAGTGATATTAAGTGAGTGAATGTGCGTTTGTATGCATAAACAGACAGAGAGCGCATGAGAGGGAGAGGTCAAGACAGAGGCAGAGAAGTTTCTGACATCATAGATTGCAGGGTGGAGTAACTAATAAAAGTAATTGCTAA
Source organism: Tupaia belangeri chinensis (assembly GCF_000334495.1). Classification (NCBI taxonomy): domain Eukaryota; kingdom Metazoa; phylum Chordata; class Mammalia; order Scandentia; family Tupaiidae; genus Tupaia; species Tupaia belangeri. The sequence goes on from NW_006160159.1 coordinate 595,324, forward strand.
GCACTGTGAAATTAGACTGTTGTGTAAAGCTAAACTGGGGTGAACCAAAATTTGCAAATGTCATGAGACTTTTATTTTCAACAGGTGGCATTTAAGAATGCAAACTATTAGAACCCAAGTGAGAGCTCTGCATTAAGGGGAAGATATGTGGGGATTTACACACTACAGAAATCGAGGTGAGTGAAAAAGAGTGCCTTACATTTGCCATCTTCTAAAGATTCATCCCCTTTTTTGAGAGAAACGGCTGATCGGGACTATGCCTAAAAAACACTTCTATCTTTACTGGTCACAATTAACTTGAGTTTGTTCTTTAAAGAACAAAAATGTAAGAAAATCTGCAACAAAAGAGAAAAGTCAACTGACCCACTTGTAAATAAATGTGTGAGTCAAAAACCAAAAGGAGGAAGCAATAAAACAGTATCAAAGCCCACCCATTGCACCCATCATGATAGTCTAACCAGATTGCTTTGCCTGTGTCAGATCCACCCTCACATACTTACTCAGATAAGAAAGAACGTATTGCTGGCGAGCACCCCAAGTATGATTTATCACTCTCAATAGGAAAAAGCTGCCAAGTGAGGCTTTATAATTCCCAGTCCTTAAAGTTATTATCATCAGTCCTGGAAATAAGGCTCGTGGTGGTAGGTGTGTATGCAACACTACTGACAAGAAGCTGGTTTGTTGAAACCACTTCTCTTCCTGAAAAAAAAAAAAAAATCACAAAGGGATGCCTAGTTCATGTTACAATTAAGGAAGTATTTCTCCCAAGCTGCTTGTGGATAACAAAGAATTTCTGTAGTGTGGCAGCTGCCCTAAAGGTAGGTTATTTTTCCTTAATGGGAAGTGTAGACAACATATCCTCAATGCATATAATAGTGACCTAATATTCCTGGCTTAAGAAAAAATTCTAAGCCCAAAAGAGTTTTCTCTGATTACTTGACAATCTGAATTCTTCCTTACGTATTGGATAACTGGTTTCATCTACTGGCGTAGTATTCAGAAGACACAGCACTCAGAGCTTTGCCCATATGGAGGAGTTAGATGTGGTCCTCACCCTTCTCTTCTCAACTCTATCTTTGGCAATAAACGTATATCTTAGCAGTGGGGGTTTAAAAGATGCATGACCAAGGCAGATTTAAATGGGTGGTACAAAAATCTTAGTGGAAATTAAAGATAGATTTCCAAACTTTTCAGCTTCAGGATAGTATAAAGGAAGCCAGATGTCAGCTCTTCCTAATTCAGGTCTTGGTGGCATTAGTTGGAAAAATAATTTGATCTCAAGTGGTGGAGAGCCTCTGTCTGACACAATTCAGTGCGCATGAATTCAATATACATTTCTGAGGTGAGGTCTTGGCCTATTATCTTTAAAAATAATCTTTACTTTCTCTTTTTGTCTCCTTTGTTTATTTGAACATGCAGTGAAAAAGAGCTGCAAGAACTTTTTGGTAGAGTGCACATATGATTTTTCTTTTTAAACTGACAAAAGCATTTTGACCAATGTGTATTATGAGAGCAGATTTTATATAAATATATGTGTATAAAATAAGCTCATTTGCACATGACTCAGGGGAAGCTAAACTCACTATAGAAACTTCCCTAATGTTTATTTCAGCCTAGTTTTCAGATTTCAATATGTGTAGAGAAAATAAATGCAAGTGGATAATTGTATAGGAAAGTGGACTATAGCCTGTAGCTTCCATTTGTCTTGATATGACACACAGAATAGGGACCTACAGACCTTAGGTAAGTTTCTTTTTTAGTCAGAGATAGAGATCTGTTGACATTTTCTCACAAGAGCACTTCCCAGCAGCATGGTTCCTGAAAAATGCCACTGAAACAAAAGATGTGCCTCTTACTATGTGTTTAAAACAATCTAAATTCTATCCATGCTATTTATACATCTATTATTGTTTGTATTTATTACAGAAAGGATATAAAACAACTTATATAAGTATGTAAAATTACTATTTAATATAGTAAAATGAAAGATTCAGTTGGGTGCCAGGTGTCATAGTGGTTAAGGTGACTGGATCCCATATGGCTGACAACACAGTTTGAATCCCAGTCTCAGGGGCTTGAAAAAAACATACCAGGGGATGTGTGTGCTGCTCAAAATTACCAGAGGAGACTGGAGGAGAAGCAACTGTGGTGTGGTCATCCTGCCTGTGTGAGGAGGATAAATTTCACTTTCTTATCTCCCCTCTGTCTCTACAATACCCTAGAGCAAAACTAACTAAATTAATAAATAAGTAAAGATTAAGTGGGCTTATGGGTCAGACAGTCACGCAGCAGTAATCCCACATGGAAGGGTACTAGTTCAAGTTTGTAGACTTCCCTGAGTGTGCAGGCACATGGTTGTCTGTGATCCAGAGTTTGCTAAAGATTGGGGGAGGATTATGGTATTGAGATCCTCCTGGGGGTGCTGTCCACATCAAGGGTGCTGTCTTCCTCTCACTCATGAAAGAAAGAAAAAAATGAAAAAAATTTAAGTGACTTTTTTTTTTTTTTAAATATAGTGTTTGTGTGTGTGCTGGAGAGACAGAGAGAGACAGAAAGTGAGATATCACCCCTCCAATGGGGGATGGCAAAGCCAAAATCCCTTCTCCTCCATTCTCCTCTTGGGATTTTAGAAATGCACACACACACAGAGCCAGCAAGCCACCGGGTTGGCGACTCAAATCATGGTCGAATATGTGGGAGTCTAGCTATGTAACCATTACACCATCTACTGTCCCAAATAAATAAAATTTTTAAAAAATATATTAAGAGCATTTAGAAATCATAACAAAAGTAAAATAACAGTAGGAAAGATAAGATGAAGGCAAAAATGAGGTTAGTACATAGAATGTAGTTTCTAAAAGGTGCTTTTCATGGGCCAACCAGGCAGCATGATGGTTAAGGAAGGTAGACCACACAAGGCTGATTGTGCTGTTGAGTCCAGGACCTAGATGCTTGAAAAACATGTAAAGCACATGTGTGTGTGTATGTGTGTGTGTGTGTATGTATGTATGTGTGACCAAAATTCTAAAATCCTGAGAGGGAAATGGAGAGAGGATTGCGGTGTGGTCATCATCCCTAAGTGGATGTTTTCTCACTCTCTCTCTTTCTCCTTTTGTCTCTCTCTAGTGAGGGTGTGCACCCTCTAGCAACTAAAAACAACCAAAAAATGTTAAAAAGAGTATGTTTCATTTGCTAAGGGTGTCTAATCATTTAGATTATGTTTTCAAAACCAGGTATAAAAAGGAAAGAACAAACTATTTAGTGATTCAGTGCCTATAATATAATAAGATAGTTTTTCCAGAGAAACACAGTTATGTATGATTCTAGGACCAGAAAAAAACTTTTTTTCATGGGGCCTAAAAAAAGTACAGAAAATTCAACCAATGCCCACGAATAGCATAAATCTACAGCTCAAGTCACAGAGAAAAACTATACATAGTTTCTACATGGATAGACATTCAGTTCTGACTACTTCGGTGGCTGCTGGGAACTTTAAATACCACCTTTATATAATGACCCTAAAGTGGATTCATCACAGGCTTTTTCCTTGACTCAACATTTCCATTGATATGTTTAATCCGATTCTCAAACTTTACATGTCAAAAAAAAAAAAAAAGATTTTACCTCCATAATCTTCTCCAAGTTCAACTTGTCATGAAAGGTAATTCCATTATTTCGGTTATTAAGTCCAAAACCTCAGCTATCTTTAATGCCACTCTTTCTTCTATGCTACACATCAATAATTTCTGGCCAGTCTTGAATTGAATGACTCATTATTAACTTCATTGTCACCACCTAGAACCAAGTCACCACTGCAGTCTTTACAAACATGTCCTCTTTTTTATCAATATGTCTAGTCTCAACAGAGCAGACAAGGAGAGGCAATTGATCAATAACTAAGATCACATCATGTTGCTTAAAAACTTGCATTGACTTCTTATAACCTAGAACCAAGTCACCACTGCAGTCTTTACAAACATGTCCTCTTTTTTATCAATATGTCTAGTCTCAACAGAGCAGACAAGGAGAGGCAATTGATCAATAACTAAGATCACATCATTATATTGCTTAAAAACTTGCATTGGCTTCTTATAAAATTTTTTTAAAAAAACAGATTTTTACTATGACTTACATGGCTCTACCTATATGGGCTTCTTAGGTTTTCCTTGACTCCAGCCCTATGCTCATTTCATCATGGTCATACCAAGCTCATTGCTACTTCTTAAACATGCCACGCATGACCTAATGAATCAAATCACATGTTGTTTTTCTTGTTTTTGTTTGTTTGTTTGTTTATTTTAGAAAGATTTTTGCTATAGGGTGTGTGAATTCACCGGATACAGAGAGACAGAAAACAAGAAATCATTCCCCAGGAAGTATGATCATGCTAAAATCCCTTCTCATCCATTCTCCTCTCAGGTTCTTGGGCATGCACGCACATGAACCCAGTATGAGTTTTAAGCTGCTGAGTCCAGGACTTGAATTGCAGTCGACTACTTGGGAGTCCAGTGATGCAACCATTACAACATCTGCTGGTCCTAAAAGTGACATTTTCAGAAAAAACATTACTTGTTTACTCACGCCCTTGACACTGATAATCTCTTCTTCTACTTTATTTTATCTGTTTTTAGAATATTTAAGATTATCTGACACAACCTTTTGGCTTATTCATCTGTTCTCTATATTGTATGCACCATGAGGACAGGGAATTTATGTGTTTTGTTCATTGACAAATCTCAAGCGCCTAAACCAGAGTTTTATCCTATTATGAATATTCGATAGAAAACATTTTGTTATCAATGCATAAACCACAAGATTGATTTTCAGATGATCTAAATATAGAATTTGCATATATTTTTACTGATGCTTGACAAATAGTATGTTTCTCACTTTATCTTTTATGAATATTGATCAGTCAAGAATTTGAGGTAATTCTTTCTCATAATTTTCATGGAGCATAGTTCTTCAGTTACATATCATGGACAGACACATATGCTTTGTCAGTAATCCATGCTGGAAGTTGACTTGGTATCAGTGTGAAAAAGTAGAGTCCAATGATGGCACATTCCCAAATAGAAGGTTAAATAACCATTACTTAGAGACCTGTCAGGGGAGTTTGCGCACAAAGCTAAGATTCGCCTTCAGAGAGGCAACCATACAATACAATGGGCAATTGTGTTATCAAATTTCAAGCCACAGATCATGGCTATGATGATTTTAACCTAGAAAATTTTCAAATAAATGTAACCAAATGACTGTCATAGACATTTAGAAAGAATATAGAATTATAACAAACTTAAAAGCAAAAAGAACTTCATAAATGTAAATAGGCCATTAACCTCCAAGCAAAAGAGATTGAAACATATACACCCAGGCATTTGATAGATTTAACTTATGGTCAATAATCATTACCTATAACTCACCAGAATGTATACAGTCATATATACATGTTATATTGATGCACTTATAAATTAGGTAAAGTTAGCATCTTAAAATGGCCTATTTATTATTCGAAGTCCATTGGAATCCTGCTGGTTCTCTGCTTCTAGCCTCACAGAGCCAAAATCAGTGTCAGTGATACTACTTTCCTTTCTGGAAGCTCTAGGAGGAATCTCTTTCTAAGCTTATTCAGGTTATTGGCAGAATTCAGTCTTATGCTTCTGTGTGGGTGAGATTTCCCTGCATCACTGATGAATGGCCAGGGTTAATTCTCAGCTTCTAGGGCCTACTTTCTTCCCTAGTATGTGTCCCCGATAATTACAAAGGAAGCAATGATGGGTTGAATTTCTTTGATGCTCTCATTCTTTTCTGTTCCTTCTTCAACCACATCTCTTTTGCCTCTTTTTCCTTCTGTGGAGAAAAGGTCTCTGCTTTTTATGGTTTATGTAATTCTTACCTAGATAATATGTGACATTTTCTTTATCTTATTTTCCATAAACTTAATTCCATCTGCCAAGTTTATTTTGTCATATAACACATTCACAGGTGAAACACCAAAGGTGGATGATTATGTGGGATAAAGTCGCATCTACTACTGGCCATTTCAAAAATATCATTTTGATTTTAGAAGAGCTGATGGAGAGGCCTTACTTGTGAAGACAAATTGAAATAAGTGTTCTATTTGATGAGAGCACATAACCAGATGACTATTTCTACGTTCTTAGTGATTGGCATAAGTATTTTAGACTTGTATGAATATCAAAGACACTAGGAATGGGAAAGTTTATTCTCTGGTTTAACTCAGGGCTAGGGCTAAGCCCTCACCCCCCCCCACTCCCAGTACACATTATAGTATGTACAGCTTATACATTTTCTAGAATTTCCAGAAAGGAGACATAGCTAGACAATTTTGGACCACAAGTCACCTGGTAAAGGTCTAATATCAGCCAGGTGACTTCTTCAGGCACACTGAAAAATAATAAAAATTTGCTTTAGTAGCTTTGTCCCTAAAGTAGGTCTGTGTAAGTAAGAAAACTATTGCAAATCTATATTCTTTTCTCAAAGAAAAGTATAGAATATTTATCTGAATTTTTTGTTTAAAAGCCCAGAATAAACTTAGAATCATCAAAATCAGTAGGACTTAGAAGATAAAATGACATACACCTGGCTTCTAATTCTATTTCTCTTTGTAACATTACTTGCATTTTACTTACTTTTATATAGTTGAGCATACTCAAGGCTTTTTTAAAAATGGGAGGAAAACTGAGATTAAGGTATTTATGTGTATCACAGAAACTGATGTGTAATTCTACAGCATTTCCTAATATCTTTTTTGTCCCCCTCTTCCTCTTTCATCCACCTTCATTCCTCCCTTCCTTGTTTCTTTCCTCTATTTTTTCACTCCTTTTCTTCCTTTCAACTCCCTTCATCCTGCTTCCTGCCTGTATTCTTTCAATGTTTCATCAAATATTAAACACCTGTTTCATAGAGACTGTGCTTGTTTCTAAAGACATACACGTGAAGAAGATGTAGTCCCTGTTCTCAGAGTATTCACAATCCAGAATGGCAGGTGTATTTCTGGAGCACAAAAAGAATACTTGAATACATCAAGAGGAGGAGAAAGTGTTTGAAAGATATTTCAAAGATGAATAGAGGGGAAGGGACCAGCAGTTAGCGTAATGGCTATGTCTCTGGACTCCCACGGAGTTGACCGTGGTTCAAGTACAAGACCTGGCGGCTTAAACTCACGCCTGGTGCGTGTGCATGCATGCCCAAGATCCCGAGAGGAGAATGGAGAAGAAGGGATTGTGGCGTGGCCATCTCTCCTGGGGGGTGATTTCTTGCTTTCTGTCTCTCTGTCTCTCTGTATGTCTGGCGAGCGCACACGCCCTATAGCAAAAACCTCTCCAAAAAAAGAAGAAAAAAAAAAGATGAATAGAGGGACTGATAGAGGGACTGTAATGGGTAGCTGAAAAAACAAAAACAAAAATAAAAACAAAATTCCAGATAGAACAGTGTGTCCTGAAAAATTCCTGAGGTTTGAGTGGAATATTAGTAATTCGGTAGAGTAGCCACTGGTATGTCTGGAACAATATGATGAGTTCAATAATTAAGAATGAGAGCATCAAAGCAAAAGTATTAGGCAATTGTGGGTATTTAAAATTATTTATTTATTTTACTTATTATTATTTTTAATTTGACCAGAGAGAGTGAGAAAGGGAAAGTGAGAAAGCAGACCACCAGGTCCAAGACTTGAACCGCAGTCAGTCATGTGGGACCCCAGTGCCTTAATCACCACGGTACCTGCTGGCCCTGGTGATTGTCGTTTGTATTATGGTTAAAGTCAGGCTGGCCCTGTAGCCTAGTAGCTAAGGAAACCAGGTCACACATGGCCAACAACCGTGTTTGAAATTCCAGCCCTTGGGACCTGAAAAACATATTGGACATAGGTGTATGTACAAAATCCCAACAGGATGGAGAAATGGAGGAAAAAGAATTTCAGTATGACTGTGCCTCATTAGGGTGTGCTTTCTCTCTATCCTTCTCTCTCCTTCTCTCTCTCTCTCTCCCCACCCACCCCTACACACACTAACACACACACACACACACACACACACACACACCCTCTAGCAATTAAAAAGACAAAGAACACTATAAGAAATGAAAATGATTACAAAGAGAAGTCATAATACATGAAAATCCCTATCAGGCAGATGTACATCAGGACTCAAAAGTTGAAAAACACTCAGGATATGAGGATTGCCTTTAAAACCAGCTAGTGTTTTAGAATTTTACTTGTCTCCTCACAGTCACCTCTGACCATGCTCTTCCCTGCTCACAGATGCTATTTACTTGTAACATACTCCTTATACTTCATGGCTCCTGCTCAATGACTTCTACATAGGCCTTTGGCTCTCAGTGCCATGCACTCATCTGCATTTGTATCTTCTATTCTAAAACTCACCAGGAAAAAGAATGTACCTGGGTTTGTTAGGGCTCATCAAGTGATCCTAGGCAGCAGCAATCTTGAGCCATCTGCCACTCAAGTTATGTGCCTGCCAGTGACAAGAGTTTTAATCAGAGACACATAACACAATATAAAAGGCTGTGGTGAAGGAACAACCTGTAGTAATGCTTTTCAGAAATGCTGATTTTGAGGTGCTTAAAAGTATCCATTGAACAGAATGTGAACAATTTTGCTATTTCTTCTGTGGTTGATATGGAGTCATAAGAATTTTTTAAGAGTCAAATTGACTGTCTGTATTTTAGAAAGACTGTAAAATTATGGAGGATGGCTTAGGTCTACAAAGGTGTGGAGACAGTGGGAGAAGAGGAACAAATAAGGTCATTATATTAATAATCAAGGAAAACAAAAAGTTTGGTTCTTCGCTGAGTGATAACATTGCAAGGTGGAGATGGAGGGATGAGACAGTAGGTATAGTGATTATGAGAGTTTATTCTCTGTGATCACACAGGACACCTGTGTTTGAAACTGGCTCGAACACTAGCCCATGACCACTACCATTCTGCCTCTCTCAGCCTTAGTGCCCTGGTGAGTAAACTAAGGATAATGCTAGAGACTACCATTTTAAGTCATAGTAAGAATCCTTGTGGTTAAAGCAGAACATTTGCATTAAATATTCAGCAAACAGCCTAATACACAGTAATCATTTCATAATGTCAACTGATAATTTTTATTTATTTATTTTTAATTTGTGCTGGATCACTTACCAGATGGGAAGAATAGTTATCAAGGTAAGAAGACATGCCCTCCAAGGATCCTAAATCCCTGCCTAGAAATATGAACCAAGTAATTTCATACTACCATCATTTCTCATGTTGCTGAAAAATCTACAGCTAAGGTAGATATGAACACATAAGAGTTTGGAATTCCATATGATTCTCTTTGTAGAGGGAGGAATTGGTTATAGACATGACAGTATCTCCAAAACTGATATTTGAAATACTTAAATGAGTTGTTATTAATTATGGCATCAAAATTCTAAAATGTAAAGCATAATTTAAGAACATTTCATAATGATCCTACAACATCTTAGAGGAAAAAATAATATTGAATATTAACTCATAATGAAGAGACTTCCTTAATAAGTAACACAAAGAAGTAGAATCTTAGGATTCTTTGTCGTAACTTATTCCTATCATGACAGTTCTTACCTTATATGCTGTTGATAATGATTTTAAGCAGGTAACTAAAGCAGAAATTTTAGAATAACAGAGGAGAAAAATGATGAGGAGAAAGGATGTGTGGCACATTCCTCAGTTGACTCTTTTCTTCTTTTTTTCTTCTTTAATGTCCACAGAGAGAATTAAAATCACAAAAACTACTAGTCGTCTTTTCCCTTCATGATTGTTTTTTAGGTATATCTTATATCTTGGAGGCCAGATGGTGGCCCAGAGGTTAAAGAATGTGCTGTGATGCAGATCCACATGGCAAGATGCAGGGTTAGTATCCAGAGACATGTGTGCCAAGCACATGATCTTAGGCTTCCTGATTCTGGGTGGACAGCAGTGTCAGGGCCCTATGGGGATTGTTGTACCTCTCCTTTCTCTCTCTCACTCCTAGAAGAAATAAATGAGTTTTTCTATAAAAATAGTTCTATGTCTCTTATTCTATAATGGTGTATGTACAACCCTCCATTTTTAGCACTATGCGAGGCACAGTGATTTCTACATCATATCTAGAAATTATTAGCCCTTTTCATCACATAGGAGGTCCAATAAGAACTGAGTTTTGAGTGTGAATCAGGTTAAAACCACACCATGAACACTAGTTTGTGGGATTTTGAACTCTTCAATGTTTTCAATTGCGCTGAAAACATTCTGTTTGTAACTTCATATTATCGTTCTTTACTACTTAGGATTTCTCTTCCTTTTTCTTTCTTAAAAATGTTCCCTGCCAAGTGAAACTGACATAGAAGTGTTTTTCTTCGAGACCTTTTTGTGATGCTGCTTGGGAAGGCTAAGAGTGGTAATATATGATTTTGTTTTGTTTTGTTTTGTTTTTTGCCGAATAGTTTAAGTTTGTTATACACACAAAAGGTAGCATCTAAGGAAGTACAGAGGCAAGAGTGAGGAAGGAAATGAAGGGGAACTGAAAGAACCTGTCCTCTCATGGGAATTACTTCTCCATTCAGTTGGAATTTTTGCTCCCTTGTTGACATTTATCCTCATTACACTTATGTCAAAGTTATGCTGCACTAGAAGTTAGTAAGAATGGGCTAAAACAGTGAGAACTGTGATCATTAGGCAGAGTTCAAATTGGACTAGCATAACAAGGTAGAAAGAATGAAAGTTATTTTGGAAAGGAGTTTGAATGCATATATAAGATCTTCTCTGCATCTAATTACTACTTTTAGACTTTAAGTTTAAAATATCATTACATTTACAGTAGAAAAAGTTGCTGTCGTTATACATTGACTTAATAATCATTTATGTGGGATCTTATATATTGTTCCAGGTACTATGGTAGACACGGTAAATATAGAAGTGAAAAATACCTAGCCACTGTCCTCAAGAAACTCACTAATTGATCATGATCAATAAGAACATATTAATCGTTTACAAATAATTTGTTTTGGATCTTGAATCTAAATAGCATGAATTATACTGCAGTCAAATAATAGCCTGAAGTTATTGTTGTGATAAATTAATAAGTTGAAAAGCTATAAATTTTCTCTGGTAACTTTTATTTCTGAAAGAAAGAAACACAAAACTTTTCTGATTGTTGGTCTATGCCTCATCGTACTATAATTTGGAACAGACTTTTCCATAGTGCCTCACATTGCATTGATTTGTTCAATGAAGGTACAGAATATAATTGTGAGGGAAAACAACATGAACAAACTGAAGTAATGAAATTGTCTCTGTATATTTAAAACGAGCAACTTACGGTTAAAACTGAAGTCTGGGCTGACATTCTGATTTGACTCAGACTTACACCATCTTTTCCTATCCTTCTTGAAAGAGGTCAATTAAAATGCAATGAAAGCCCAGGTTTCTAGGTTATTGCAAATTTAAAGTTGTTGCATATGTTGAAGCATTTTTTTTCCTGATTTTGGCATCCTGGAGGCAGTCATGAGGCCAATATTATTATTGGACTTTCATAGAATTGTTGACCCTGTTGACACTGAATCTCTGTTTAGGTTGCATTTTCAAATTAAACTGAAATAGATTTCTTTTTTATTTTAAGAATTATTTTATTTTATTTTATTTTATTTTATTTTATTTTATTTTGACCAGAGAAGGGGAGAGAGAGAGAAAGCAAGTCTCCAAGTTTGGGACTTGAAGTGCTTTTGACTATGTGGGAGACCAGTGCCCTTAATCACCATGCCACCTGCTGGCCCCATACTGAAATAGATTTCTAAGTCAGAGGCTTATATAAAATCTTTGCCACAGTTACGTATATATTTCAGATAAAAGGTATTACTTGGCTTGTATTATTAAGTTAAAGTCCTCAATTCTTCACAATCTTTGCATACCTTTCAACAACCAGAATTTACAGTCACTCAAATTTGTTTTTCTATATACTGTGAATAGTTGCTTTGAAGCTATACCTATTTACTAGCTATTCCTAAACAGTTCAACTCTCATTTTTTTCCTCTTAGAAGTAGAGCTCCATAGAAAGAATGGCTAAATTCAAAAGTATTTTAACACAAATAGAATTCAGTGCATGTAGTCACAAGTCATGCACTTTGGTCAACTTGGCACAAAGTTAACCCTCTCAACTGTAACAGTAGATTTACTATTTTATGATGATGACTTCTATCCTTTTTTCTTTTTAGTCACAAGTTGATTTAAGACCTATAGTATTTTAAAAAGGAACATAGTTCTGTTGTTAAAAAATGGGAAAATTTAACCCTCCTTACTGTAACATTAGAGTTATTTCTTATGATGGCAACTTCTTTCCTTCTTTCTTTTAGTCACAAGTTGATTTGGGGCCTATAGTATTATAAATAACAGCACAGTTCTGTTGAGAAAAAGAAAGAGGGGGAAAGTAACCACAGTTTAACAGGTTAAACAACAATATAACCTATACAAATTAAAGGTAAACAAAGGTAAGCATATATGAAGCATTAGCTCAGATCAATTTGAAAAATTAAAACTGTGACAAAATTAAGCAAATCCAGAACAATAAGGAGCTCTACTAATCAATAAGAAGGATTCTGTAATGGGAAAACATGAACATGGAAAACATATTGCAAATAAGAAACCATGAAGAAAGAAGTTGACATTACCTAATTTAGAGAAGAAATGGTTTGAGGGAGAAAAATAGAAATTTCATCATATGAATAGTTATTTTGTAGATGATGGGTCCAGATGTTTCCCTGTCCCCTTAGTTAATACAGAATTAAGTGACAACAGAAATTTGAGGTTAATTATTGTGACTATACAGGCTGGGAAACCCTGAAATTGTTTATCAAGAGATGTGTATAGGAAGATTTATTCAGCCATGCAAATTGACATGAGGCCAGGTACCCACAGGGCCTTATTAAAATTAACCTTCAAACGAGAAGCTGAGATTTTGATGGCTTCAAGCATCACAGATACATGCATATATGTAAAACATATACTTTTTTGAAGAAAGATGTTTGACAACTATCTATTTGAAATTATTCATGATTGCTAATCTATTTGTATGTGAGAATGACCATTTTTCTTATGCATGTTTTCTGTGTATATTTTTTAGTGGCTTCCATTAAATGCCTCCATGAACCTAGATATCTAAGAGTAAATTCCCATATGCAATATCTAGGTAGAGCCCATTTCTAAGTAACAGTACGTAAGTAGGTCATATTTAGAGTAATAAGATTCTTAAGAATGCAAAATCACTGAAATGTATAAGATAAACTCATTGTTACTAATAATTACAGCTACTATTTTGAGGCACTCATCACTTCTTTGCTCCTTTGATATGAAATAAAAAGTTAAATGAACAAACTACAATGAAACAAGATATAATCCAGACACAGCAATTTGAATAAGATAGATGATTGGAGATTTATATTTTATTTTTAGCTGAATGACATGATTGATATGATTCTTTTACTCTGTAATGTTCAGAGATATTAACATTTAAAAAATCAAAATAGCATATATTGTTAGAAGCATGTATCATGGATATTAATTATTTACATCAAAAATAACATTGGAGACTTCAATATCTGGCTTCACAGAGTAAATCCACCGCAGCCCAGCAATTCATTCCATTGATAACAACAAAAACTCATGACAAATTAATAAAAACAAACACACAAACAAACCACAGCAAACCTACCTTAGGTTATTTGGGAGACAAAAATAGAAGTAACCTTCATGGAGATAAATTTCCCTCAGTTTCGCTTATTATCTATGATTAAACTGCAAAGAAACTGTATCTTTGAACAAAAAACAAGAACAGGGGACCCACAGGGCCAGAATGTGTGTGATTATTGATGTGTGAGATCCAAGTTTCATTGTGGCTATTCTTTTTCTTTTTTTTTTTTTTTTCTTTCTTGGAGAGGTTTTTTTGCTATAGGGTGTGTGCACTTGCCAGAAAGACAGAGAGAGACAGAGAGACAGAAAGCAAGAAATCACCCCCCAAGAGGAATGGCCACGCCACAATCCCTTCTCCTCCATTCTCCTCTGGGGATCTTGGGCACGCACGCACACAAACCCAGCATGAGTTTAAGCCACCAGGTCCGGGACTCTAACCACAGTTGACTACATGGGAGTCCAGAGACATAGCCATTATGATAACTGCTGGTCCTCATTGTGGCTATTCTAATTCTGGACATGAGCACATACAATTCTCAACATAACCCTTGAGCTATGCATGTGTGGAACAGTCCTAAACCTGTATTATAAAACTTTGAGAACTGAATTAAGATTTAAGCTACTCACACAAGTCTCGGAATGACCATAGACTATGAATGAATATACGGACCTAAATCAGGATAATAAAGGTTTAAAGAATAGATTGAGATTTGAATTGTAGTCCTTCAGAGTAGAAGGAACAGAATTTACAATCTTATACTTTTTTTTTTTTTTTAAGAGATTTCTGCTATAGGGTGCCTGCGCTTGCCAGACAGAGAGATACAGAGAGACAGAAAGCAAGAAATCACACTCCCCCCAGGGGATATGGCCACGCTGCAATTCCTTCTCCTCTATTCTCCTCTTTGGATCTTTGGCACATACCCAC
>NW_006160159.1:610033-620435 GCF_000334495.1 Tupaia belangeri chinensis
ATTACGCTAACTGCTGGTCCCCAGAATTTACATTTTTAATATAACCATCATGATCGCTGGCTAAAACAAAATTGTCTACAATTTCTAGTTGATTATAGTAGAACTCAGGGTTTGTGCAACGTAACACTTGCAACAATTAGAATATGATAAAAAAATTACCTGGCATTCAGAGAATAAAAAAAAAATGTCCAAATCTTAAGGGGAAGGAGTAACATAAATACTAAAATGACTAATAATTTAGAATTATTGCACAAAAGTTTTAAAACAACAAATGTGGGTATACATCATGATGTAAGGGACAAATACCCTGAAAATGAATGTAAAGAAAAAAAAATTAGGCTTCTAAATAATAATTATAAAAATGAATTAAATGGAAAGCTGATTACTAAAAAAATGCGGTATCTGAAATAAAATTTTCTCTGGAGAAATTGAAAGAAAAAATGTTTAAACTGAACATAACTTCAAGAACCTGAGGCACAGTATCAAGATATCAAATGAATGTCCAGGCACTATGGTATGTGTGGATAGGTAATGGTACTCAGCAGGCTAACGCAACATGTAGGACCCATATTCAATTCCTGGCCTACTCTAAAAGCTAAGCACAGTGATACTAGCTTGTCTCAGATACTAAGGAAACTGAGGTATGAATATCAGAACATAGCGAGATGTCTAAAAAAAAGGCAAGAAAGAAAACAAAATAAAAAAATATATTATGGAATAGAATGCAAAGAAGAAGATTGGGGCAGATGATACATTTGATGGCAATGTCCTAAATTTGGTGAAAGACATAAATTTATAAATACAACAAGCTCAAAGGATTTCAATATAATAAACTTAAAGAAACGCATGCCTACATATATTGTAATCAAGCTGCCGAAAATCAAAAAACAATAAAACAGTGCTGAAAACAGTTGGAGAATAACACATTACATACAAGAGAAGAAGGATAAAATCATCCTAGATTTGTCACCAGAAACAGTAGGGTCAGAAAATAGTAGAAAAACATTTTTTTAAATTGTAAATAAAAGTAGTGGCAACCCACAATTTACACACACTGAAAATAAGCTTCAGAGATAAAAATAAAATAATTTTTAAAAAAAGCTTTGCCATAGTATGAGTGTGCTCACTGGAGATAGACAGACAAAGACAGTGAGAAGGAAAGAGAAATCACCCCCTGGGGGGAGTGGCCATGCTGCAATCCCTAATCCTCTGCTCTCCTCCTGGGATTTTGGCCATGTACCCACCAGTGCCCAGCGTGATTTTCAAACCTCCAGATCCCAAAATAAAGTTATTTTGATGTAATAGAAAACTAAGAATGTGTGTCCATTTGTTCTAATCAAAAATAAATGTTAAAGGGAACCAGCAGTTAGCGTAATGGCTATGTCGCTGGACTCCCACGTAGTCGACCGCGGTTCGTGTCCTGGATCTGGTGGCTTAAAACTCATGCCGGGCGTGTGTGCGTGCGTGCCCAAGATCCCGAGAGGAGAATGGAGGAGAAGGGATTGCAGCGTGACCATCCCCCCTGGGGGGTGATTTCTCGCTTTCTGTCTCTGTGTCTCTCTCTGTCTGTCTGGCGAGCACACGCGCCCTACAGTGAAAATCTCTCCAAAAAAATAAAATAAAAATAAATGTTAAAGAGGTGTTCTTCAGTAGAAATGATAAATAATAGAGGAGAAAAACTTAAATCATTAGAAATAACAAAAATAACATACAGTTGAGTAAATATAAAGTCACTAGTTTTTAATCTTAGTTCTTAAAAATATGTATGACTATTAAAAGCAAAAAAAAATAATGTTTCTTGGTAGTATTTTCCATTTCTGTAAATGTTATGTATTTCATAAGAATGGCATAAAGGTCAATAGGAAGGAAGGTATGGGCTCAAAATTATAGGGTTTCTAGAATTTATGAGATTGTACAACACTAACTCTATAAGACTGTGAAATATATTACATGTGTACATTTTAATACCTGGAGCAACCTCCCCTTAAAATCATGCTGACTGCTTCTGTGTGCATGCCCAAAATCTTGAAAAGAGAATGGAAAACAAAGGATTATAGTGTGGCCATTCCCCAGAAGATGCTTTCTCACCATCTCCTTCCCTCTTCAGTGTTTTTATTTTTTTCTCACTTTCTCTCTCTCTGTCTCTCTCTCTTTTTCTCCATTTCTAATGAGACATGCACTGTGTAGCAATTTTTTTTTAAAAAGCAAGAACATCAGGCCAGCATGTGGTGTGGAGGTTAAGGCGACTAGATACCAACCTGCAACTCCACAGCTGGAGTCCCAAACCAGTGACTTGAAAATCACACCTAGCACATGGTGTGTGCTCAAAAATCTCTAGAAGAGAATGGAGGAGATGGGGCTGTGGCATGACCGTCCCCCAGGAATGACTTTCTCTCTGTCCCACTCCTTGCCACTCTCTCTCTCTCTCTCTCTCTCTGGCAAGCGCATGCTCTCTATATAAAAAATAATAATAAAGGGACCAGCAGTTGACATAATGATTCTGTCACTGGACTCTCATGTAGTTGACGGCGGTTCGAGTCCCAGACCCGGTGGTTTAAACTCACGCTTGGTGCATTTGTGTGCATGCCGAAGATCCTGAGAGGAGAATGGAGGAGAAGGGATTGTAGCATGACTATCCCCCCAGGGGATGATTTCTCTCTTTCTGTCTCTCTGTCCCTGTCTTTGCTATTGGGTGTGTGGCAAGCTACACACCCAATAGCAAAAACCTCCCCCCCCCAAAGAAAGTAATAAAAATAAAGAACACCAATAGAGTAATAATTGAATAAATAAATTATTAAAATAATTCACTTAATCAGTAATAGTTCAAGTGCAATTTTATTTTTTGGAGAGGTTTTTGCTATAGTGCACATGTGCTCACCAGACAGAGAGAGACAGAGAGATAGAAAGCAAGAAATCACCCCCCAAGGGGGATGGCCACGCCGCAATCCCTTCTCCTCCATTCTCCTCTCGGGACCTTGGTCATGCACGCACACGTGCCCAGTGTGAGTTTTAAGCCACCAGGTCCAGGACACGAACCGCGGTCAACTACATGGGAGTCCAGCGACATAGCCATTACGCTAACTGCTGGTCCGGGGTGCGATATTGTTTAACCATTTACAGGATACTACAGCTTCTAATAGCCAAATAAATAAAAAACACCCTCCTATGTTATTTGTTGTTTCTGAGAAACCTATTGTGTATACAGACAAAATCCATATATATCAAATAGAAACATTATGTCACAGCGCAACAAATTTTGTGTAAGCTTTGGTCAGAGAATGAATTGTTGATTATGCTAGAGGTAGTTTGGTTTTGTGGAATGGTAAAAGCAGAAAAGTAGTATTTTAAACTCTTGCTCCACAAAGGACCAGTTAGGGACAATTTAGTGACAATTTTGGACTTCTCCAAGTCTCATCAGTATAAACAGAATAATTCTATCTCAAAAGTTTGTTGTGGGGACCAGCAGTTAGCTTAAAGATTATGTCACTGGACTCCCATGTAGCTGACGTGGTTCAAGTCCTGGACCCAGTGACTTAAACTCACGCTGGGAGCGTATGAATGCGTGCCCAAGATCCTGAGAGGAGAATGGAGGAGAAAGAATTGTGACATGGCCATCCCCCCTGGGGGGAGAATTCTCTCTTTCTGTCTCTGTATTTCTCTCTGTCTCTCTGGTGAGCATACACATCCTGTAGCAGAAACATCTCCAAAAAAAAGTTCGTTGTGAACTTTTAAAATTATTGCAATTTTTCTTGGTTATAGATATTTGTAGCATTTGGTAAAACCTTTGTCATTTAGTTACTTTCATTGCATATCACAAATCCATCTTATTAAATAAATATTATACCATTGTATAGAATTTTAAATTGAGTTCCAGAGAATTTGAGTTATTTCTTCCACCTCACCATAGCATAGCTTGATGCCCTGTCTTCAAAGTCTCTTTGCTGATCCATTATGAAAGCTTTATAAAGGAATAACATCTGGGAAGATTATTCCAGGACAGTTAAGTGTAACTATAATAAAAGACAATAAAGATAGCATTATTGGGAAGAACAAAAGTTGTTCCACACATATGAAGTACACTGAACAAGACTTAAGGTAGGGGAAATAAAAATTGGTTTGTTTAAATGAAGTCAGAAATTGATCAGTTTACAGTACCAAGAAAATGAGACCTTATTGAGGCATTATTTTTGTACATCTAATTGAGTTTTAATGCTCCTTGCTGATTATCGCATATTTTTATTCAACCAATGTTTCAACAATAAGCAAAGCTGGTCATAAATGTAGACATATTTTTTTTCTCTATGATATCCTCTGAAAAGTGACATAGGTATTTATCTTTACTCTCCCATCCATCTCTTTCTATCATTAGAGTTTTGTTACTTGGGTTCATTTATACTTATCTGCATTTTTTTTTTTGAAATTGTGAGAGAATCATGTTCGTTCTTATCTGCTTAAGTACCAAATCTCCTTATTTAAAATATCTTTCCAGGAAGCTCACTGATACTATTATGTATGAGAATATTGAGTCTTTGGCAGTAAAAACTGAAAAAGTACATTTAGAATTCAGTAGGAAGAACCACCAGAAAAAAGGAGGTATGTTAGAACACAAGGGGTTATAATAAAAATGACTATTTACATGGGTCTCACCTTCCTTTCAATTTTGATAACTTCACATTCACCTTCTTTTAGCAATTCTGTTATAATACTGTAATAAGTAAGATAAATTAAAATGAGAGAGCAAAACATTCCAATTATTTACATTCAAGTTTCCAATGATTAGGTCATGTCCTTTTTTTTTTTTTTATCTAAGACTAAACCATTTTCGTTATCACCATGCTTATTTTTATTTTGAAAGTTTCACATTGAATAGGTCAAACTTCAAAATAAATCTTAATACTTGACAGATATCACACATGCATTTTATATGAATAAATAAATATAGAAATCTGAGATAGATAAATGGGGATTAAAATGAGTTCCTCTAATATTCAGTGAGCAACTTTTGTTTACCATGTATTTTAGTGCTGTAAGTATGATTATTTATTTGTATTTATTATTTATTTTTTTAAGTTTTTGCCATAAGGTGTGTGGGCTCGCTGGAGAAGGACAGAGTGAAGGAAAACAAGAAATGACACCCCCCCACACACACATACACACACTGTGGAGATAACCATACTTCAATCCCTTCTCCATTCTCCTCTCAGGATTTCGGGCATGCATGTATACACACCCTGTGTGATTTTCAAGCCGCTTAGTCTTGGGCTTGAATTTCAGTTGGGCATGTGGGAGCCCAGTGCCCTAATTACCATGCCACTTGCTGACCCCTATGATTAAAATTTTAATGAATAATAGTTGAGAGTTGATTATTGTTTAACAAACCAAACTGTCACTTTCTATTGCTTATAAATAGACATCTGGAGCTTAATTATTAATTTACCCAATAATCATTTACAAAAGATCCGTCACTTATTATTTGGTAAAAGTCCAGTGTCCTTTCTAGTAACAAGAGAAAATAAATAAATGCATCTATAATATGGCTGCTAAAGTATTTTTCATCTAAAGAAATGGATGTTTCTACAACAGCATTTTTAAAATAATTCCTGGCATATATCAATGCTAATATAAGCTATTCTTAGTATATAATATATTGATATACAGTGTCATATTACATATTATAATATGAGAAATCTTTAAATGTTCATGAAAAATTACATATTATAAAGAAAAGTTATGTATGGATTTGAACTATTTTTGCACCAAAATAAATTTGTATTTTAATTCAACTTTTTCACAACATTTTTATATAATATAACATTTCTGAAGAATTTTCTATATCAAAGTCAACAATTAAGGGAGTACATCAACTGAAACAGAAAAAAAGAATCCAAGATATATGTTATTGCTCTGTTCTCCACTCAGTGTGGCAAGTGCCAGGAATGTTTGGTTCCTCCAAAGCGATTTTCCCACATACCAAGTGGCTTCTATTGAGATACAATGGCTATGTTCTCTTTCCAAAGCCATCAAAGAGCAGCATCCCCTGTGATGAATACTAAAACAATGCAGTGCCTACAACCCCTGTGGCAATGGCAGACATAGCAAAAAAGCAGGAGTAAAGTCTCAAATGACATTGAAAGTCTGACAACTGACATTTACAACAATGTTAATGATTCACAGTTTTCAGATCTACACCATCATGAGAGCCTCCGGTGTTCCTGCCACCTGCATGACTCATATGCTGCCTTCTCTAGTACCACACAGAAAACTGGAACTTCATATGGTAGGATAATGAGGGACCTCCTAAGTCTGCCCTACCTCTTGTGAAAGGAAATTGTAATGAGAAATAAGGTATGATGACTCATTTTAAAACACTTCCACTTTGTATCTCAAATTAAAATGTGATTGGAGGCATTTTGTTTTGTTTCAGAAAATGGTGTAAAGATAATAGTATAAATCAACATGATCAACTCTAGGAGGAGAGAAGTGTCAAAAATATACTTGGAGAAACTAATACATTGATGAAAATCTTGAATTTTGCTTGACCCACCCCCCCAATTCTTTTTGCGCCCAAAGGCAACACAAGTTTATCATCAGAACTTAATTTTGGCTTTGTCTCTGAACTTTTTTGTAAGGGCAAGTTGTGATAATCTTCTTCAGGACTCAATTTAATAACCATATTGAAATGATTAAATTTTGTAGAGTGTGATGTAGTCTATATATAAAATTAAAATTCTTGGGTGACAATTTACTAAATTTATTATATGTGTGCTTTATGTCTATTTCAGACAGTTAGCAATATTAAAAAGTTAAAAGCAGGGACCAGCAGGTGGCGTGATGGTTAAGGCACTGGACTCCCACATGGCTAACCATGTTTCAAGTCCCAGAATAGCAACTTGAAACTCAAGCTGAATGCATGTACATATGTGCCCAAAATTACAGGAGGAGAATGGAGGAGAAAAGATTACAGTGTGGCAATCACTCCCATGGGAGTGATTTCTCACTTTTTCTCTCACTGTCTCTCTCTGGCCAGCACACGTACTCTATGGAAAAAAAAAAAATCAATCTTAAAAGTAAATAAATAAATAAACAGTTAAAAGTAAAGTCATTAGTAACATAAGCCTCACCAAATTTTTATGATATCAATTGAATAGGCAAATATACACTGTTAATAGTAAAAGTAGCGACTGACACCATTTAGAAAATAGCTATTATATGTTAGAAAATGTGTATAGTTTTCTCTAATTCTCACCAAGTGATTTGATATCCTTTCAAGCTAGGTGCTATTATCCTTAATTTGCACATAAGAAGAATAGAGTTCAAAAAAGCTTAGTAAGCATAAGCCCATATAGCTAGATGCCAGTGTAGTTAAGAGTCATACCTACCATTCCACATCCTGTATGCAGTGCATTAAATCCTGTGCCTCCTACTATAACTATAGAGTGTTTAATGTGTAATACAAGTGTCATATTATGTATACATTGATAAGAAAGGGTTTTCACATGAAAATCTTTCCTATACCATTGTTATAACATGCATAGACTAGTAACTAAATGTAACAAGAGTGTTTATTATAATAGAAACCAAAATATTGTCATATAGATAGGTAGATAGATAAATGATAGATAAAAGGAGGTTTTATATGTATGTATGTATGTATGTATGTATCTATCTATCCTTACAAACTTATCACATATTAAATGCTAGTTTTATGTATGTATTAGTTAAAAACCATGATAACCAATAAGCTTCACTCTCTATATAAGTGCTTTTATAAACTTGTTTGTGTCACCTTTATGCCATTGAGACACTGGAGGTGGAAGTTACTTAGAGTTTGATTTGCCTTACTTTCCTTTAATATAACTAAAAATGATAGAATTTGTATGTTATATTTTTAATATAATGAAATACTTCCAAACTCCCATATATTCATTAAGGTAATACCAGATATATCACTTTTCACTTACTCGATTAACTGAACCAATCTTTTATAATTCTGGCATTCACATACTGTTGCATAGAACACAACTATGTTTGTGTTTTGCGGAAAAGCTAACCAAAATTTTGAAGGCCCTAAGTAGCACTTACATTATTTTGACACTTGCTCGTTGAGTAAAGTAGTGAGAAATATTTCTGCTGCTATAGCTCCATTCCTCCCCAACCATGAGAACTTTCATGATATAGGGATTACCAAGTCAAGTAGATTTTTTTTCTTACACTTAATTGTTCAAAATCATATCATGATGTATTTTTTTCTATGCAAAAATGCGTCATGACTTTTCCGACAGCCCATTATTGGGAGCGTTATTTTATTTCTTTCTTATATAGATTTTATCCCTAAAATATATGTATTGTTTTTACCTAGGGGGTACTGTTCTTTTATTTTAACTTCTGTTTTTAACTTTTATTTATGTGAAGTTTCACCTTCTCAGTTTTTCTGTCTTTTGCATATTCTCTATTGATTTAAAACTTTTCTTACTAACTTTGCAGTTTTCATATTTCAATCTGGGCTATTTTTTCTCTAGGCCTATCACACACTTGACATGTTGAAAATCCACATCTCTTCTCAGCTTTTCATATGCTCCCTCTTTAATGAAGTACATCTCAACAAACTTTTAAAAATTACTTGGAAGGAAAATGTTCTGAGTCTTTACATATCTAAAAATGTTTAATCCCATGTTTAATCCCTCACAACGATCTCATAGTTTTGATGGGTATAATTTTCTATGTTGAATTTATTTTCCTTTTAAATTTTCTAGAATTTACTTCACAATCTCCTAGAACCCAAAGTTGTGATAGATTAGGTGGTATTGCTTCAAATATTCTGTTGGAAGTTAAAGATTTCTTCCTAAGTAAGAGAATATATTTACTAAGTATCATCATTTTCACTGTTTTTGGGGGGCACGTGTGAACTGCTCCGTATTGGAGATATGTCTTTTAGCTCTTAAGAATAGTCCTTTTCATTCAGTGTTTCCTTTTATGGAGCTTGCTTTGTTTTGTGGGTATTACATCTATTTAACATTTTCTTAATACCAAAATAGTTACCTTAAAAACTGTTTTCAATTTTCTACTTCCATAATTAACTTTTATCCATCAAAAATGTTTCTCTGCTTATTTATCTTTTGACTATTCTTTATTTTGCTGAATTTTTCTGTGAATCTGGAGATAATGGCATTTCAATCATATATAAGTTATAAGGAATGGATAGCTCATTTCAGATTCTTTTTTACTTTGTAAGCAGCTAAACTCTATATTAGTTTTCATCCATGAGCAGGAATTATACCTAGAAGCCATAATCAAGAATCATTCTTAGGGTTTTGGGTGGAGTCACTTGAATGCACAAGGATCTGGCCTTCATACCGGAACCCAGATATCCTTATTTGGAAAAGACTGGGCAAAAGAGAATCTATACTAGAAATGTTGAAGCTATGAAAAATGATAAATTTATTTTTATATGTATGTACTCATTTATGATTTACCTGCAGGATAACACCAAACTGCTTCCTTCCTACTCTGCACTGAGATGAGAGAAAAAAAAAAAATATATATATATATAAAATTTACCTTGCCTTTTTTAACTATACTTTTCACTCATGTTCTTTATCATATCTATAAACTCTGTAACTAAGGCCCTTCAGAGATTCTAACCTAAAATGTAAGCATGCTAGAGTGTGTTCAGGGTATAGCTCCTCTGGTCTACTCAAATTCATTTAAAAATAAATTGAAAACTCTCATGTATTTATGAACACCTCTTACCCATTATCTTTACTGTTATCTCATTTTTGTTATTTAGTACTTGTATTTCATGAAAGTGATCTGAAGAATGAAAGCAAGCATATCTGTTCTGGCATCTTGAACTCAGAAGTATTCTTTTATACTGCCAAGTAATACATTTAAACATTTGTAGGTACTATCTCCAAAATTACCCAATGAATAAAGTGAAGAAATTGACATCCCAAGAGCTTTGCCTCAGCTCTTCTTCCTCTTTTATTTCGATTTTTCTCAGTTGTTACATGTTTATATCAGAAAGTTTATAATTTTCCCATAGTTATATCACAAGGTAAATCTCCAATGTATATATGTAAAATTATTCTCAAAATTGAAAACCAGAAAAGGCTCTTTAAGTTGTTCAATGAAGAATATGGTACTCAAATTTTTATAAAACAAAAAACACAAGTTTAAATTTCCAACTATGCCAATGAGAATAATACATTAAATTTTAGTTTTCTCAAGTAGTCCTTATTATTTGAATAAGAATGAAAAGTTGATGTTATAAGAAAGTATATTAGTATTTCAATGTTTGTCTTGTTACTGTTCAAGTAATAATCCTAATGCCCAAACACTGTGGCTTATTTTGCAATGTGTTTTTTGCTCAAACACCCTTCAAGAAACTCCTGTATGGCTTCAG
>NW_006160159.1:620725-648727 GCF_000334495.1 Tupaia belangeri chinensis
AGCAGGACTGCCTTCTCCTTATAATTATGAGGAGTGTCTGTATGATCACTCTTTTTAAGCCTCACTTTACATCTCAACACACATTCTGTATTTAGAACTTGTGGGTATATTTCTTCCCATTCTTCGGCACCTATGTGGTTTTCCAATCTATGTGCTTTTTCAAGCTAGAGGGCTGACTTTTTTTGTTTCTGATTTATACTTCCAATTGCCTTGTAAACATTTTCACATAAATTTACTGTGAATATCTGAACACAATTAATTGCCCCGTCCATCCCTACTTCCACACAGTTAGTACTTCTGCTTTGCATATTTCCTGATTCATTTATTACATCATTACTACCAAGTCTTCCGGGCAAAAATCTTATCCCTCCTAGTCATCTCATATGAGAATTCTCTAGCTTGCTGGTGTGTCTTTCTTTTTTGGGGGGGGGTGGGGGATGGGAGGAGAGGTTTTTGCTATAGGGCGCGTGCACTCGCCAGACAGACAGAGAGAGACAGACAAAAAGAGAGAGATCACCCCCGGGGGAGATGGCCATGCTGCAATCCCTTCTCTTCCATTCTCCTCTCGGAATCTTGGGCACACACGCACATGTGCCCGGCGTATGAGTTTTAAGCCACTGGGTCCAGAACTCAAACCGCGGTCGACTATGTAGGAGTCCAGCAACATAGCCATTACGCTAATTGCTGGTCCCTCTTGCTGGTGTTTCTCTGACCTATCTTTTCCTGATCATTTTCTTTATGGATACCCAGATACACATCATCTTGTATTACAACAGTCACGTCTAAGCTGGTTTCTCTAACTTGTGTAACTGTCTCTTCTAATGTATAATTTACATAACCATCTCAAACCAGAAATAGTCTAATATTCTTATTGTTGGTATGTAAAAATTCCCATATTCCATATGCTTCATCTCTAATCCTGCAACTTTTTCATGCAGTCAATTCTCTTATCATTGGGCTTTCTCTTGAAAGTGTCTCCCTTTACATTGCCTGCCTTTCAAAA
This sequence comes from Tupaia belangeri chinensis, assembly GCF_000334495.1. NCBI lineage: Eukaryota > Metazoa > Chordata > Mammalia > Scandentia > Tupaiidae > Tupaia > Tupaia belangeri. The sequence continues at coordinate 621,729 of NW_006160159.1, forward strand.
CCCTCCCTGTTATTCAGACCCAGCTCAACATCTGCCTATTCCCCCAAAACATCCTGTGATATACCTTGATTGAAACTTATCCTGCCTTTTCTAATTTCCTGTTTAACTTAGTACCTATAATGCACTAGTTCCCACCTAGAGATGAAGTTAGTTTCCCATCAGATATTATTCACATCTGGACAAACTGCTTTGTTTTGTTTGTTTGTTTGTTTGTTTGTTTGTTTGTAAGAGGGCACATGCATTCACTGAAGAGAGAAAGAGAGAGAGAGAAAAATCACTTTCCTCCCCGCCCCCCCCCACACACACACAGGTGATGGCCACACTACAATCCCTCCCCCTCCTTTCTCCTCTTGAGATTTTGGGCATGCATGCAAGTGTGCCCCAGCGTGTATTTCAAGCCGCCAGGTCTGGGGCTCAAACTGTGCAGTCTGCCATGTGGGATCTAGCTGCTTTCACTGCCAGGCCTCCAAATGTCCCTGGAGACATTTGCTACCCATGAGCTGGTGACTGTGGAGAAAGGAGGACTTTTTGCAACTAGTAGGTTGAGACTAGGGATGCTGCTAACCATGTGAAGCTTCTCACAACAAAATATCAATAGTACTGAAGTCAAGAAACATTGCTCTCCTGTGACACTTGCTAAATTCTTTTCTTTCACGATGTGTGACATGCTTAAATCTTTCAAGTATAAGTTTATTTGGAACAAAGAGTCATACTCTTACTACTTTTTCTCATTGTCTAGCACATTAATTTAAAAATAAAATGGGAACTTCACAAAATTATATTGAGTTGATACGTGAATCTCTGAAAACTGCATAATAGGTCCCCTGTCATTTTTCTGGTCTCATCTTTCTCTTCTTTCTCTCTCCCCTCTAATCTTTATTCAACTCCTTGATTAGGTGTCTCTTTACTCCCTCTCTCATCATCCTTGTCTTACTTTTTTATAGTCCTTCTAATATGATAAAAGTATCTTTCCATTTAGTCAGTAAACTTTCTCACTGCACTGTAAGCTCCTATGGACAGGGACAATAGGCCGTAGGGTCTCTCCAAAGCCAAGGACAGAGTCTCAAGGAAGTGCTTGATAAATGATGCACAATAATTAAAGAGAACTACTATAGAAAGTAGTTTTAGAAAGAGATTTGAAGCCACTTCTATTCTACATGATTTTTCATATACTACTTTAGATCTACAAAGTGGCTTTTCACAGTATCATAAAAACAAACACATGATATTAGGAGAGATCAGATAGTCCTAAACATCAGTGGTTACAGTTGTATTTTTTTTAGCATTCTTACAATGATGTCTTACATCAGTGTTCCTAAACCTATAGTTGTTAGATTACCTGCATCAGGATCACTGGACGGTATTACATAAAAAATAACTGCAAAATGTCTAGAGTTGAAAGCCAAAATTAGTATTTCTTATAAGCTCCTTAGGTGATTCTTGTTCATTAATTTTGGAGAACCACTGTCTTTCTAGTATTTTTCCACTTGAGGTAGAAGAAGACTGACATTTCTGGGACCAGCAGTTAGTGTAATGGCTATGTCGCTGGACTCCCATGTAGTCGACCGCTGTTCGACGAGTCCCGGACCCAATGGCTTAAACTCACACCGGGCACATGTGCGTGCATGCCCAAGATCCTGAGAGGAGAAGGGAGGAGAAGGGACTGCAGCGTGGCCATCACCCCTGGGGGGATGATTTCTCACTTTCTGTCTCTCTCTGTCTTTCTGGTGAGTGCACACGCCCTATAGCAAAAACCTCTTCAAAAAATAAATAAATAAAAATAAAGAAGACTGACATTTTTTTCTGTTCTTTCTTATTTTATTTTCCTGGAAATGTTAATGATAGCTAATACTTGTGAACCTTTTTTACTGCAAATATTAAATTGAATTTTTTTTTAATTTTATAACATTTTATCCTTACAAGCAGCTCATAAGAGAAGATATCTGTCTAAAGTCATATTTAGAGTGAGTTCCAACTTTTGCTTCAATCTCATGTTCTTAAATATCATGTTTTCTTGTCTCAGCATCTTTTAAAGATCACTTTTTTTTTTCTTAGCTTGTCATGAAGTGTTCCTAAGTCTGGATTTTCCATTTAGCCTCAGACAGCTTAAATATATTCATATTGGCTTCATTATTTGTGAATCAAAAGATTTAGTATGTTTTCCAAAAAACATATTCCATCCTACAGGGCTAGGTTAAGCTCTTATGTTTCAATCTCCTTAATTGATGAAGATTTGCAAAGTGTATTTCTTTCAACACATGATGGAATCATTAGTAAATATAGATTTGGGACTGCTGTGAAAAGTTAGACTAAATTGCCTATCACCGTTTAGCAGTTTAAAGAAAACCTCAAAAATATAAGCCTTTTAAACTTTACTGCTGGGGTGACATGTGCTGGCAAGGCTGTTATCACCTGATAATGCATTTCTAGGTGAGCTAAATTTTCCAAAGGCCACTGTATCCTGTTGTGATGATGGCTTGTAGGTGCACAGCCCACTGGGCAGCCTCAAGAGAAAATGTCCCAGATCATCTACCAAGCCACACAATTAATGTGCTCTGTTCCTGAGTAAAGGAGAAGTGCAACCTGTTATAGCCTCATTTAAGAAATAAGTTTTCCCCTTGGCTCAACACTCGCCCAAAACCTGTCTTATCATTTATAAATCTAGGAGCTTCTTTGACAAATATCTGCTCTGCACTAAAATGATGCTCTTAGTCTGAGGGACAGAAAGAGAGCAGACAATGATGATGTCACCCTCTACCCCTACCACCTGTTTATTGACTTGGAAACACAAGCTTGTTTTTCTTTTTCACTGCCCAAACTGTTCTTCATCTAGTATTTTTCTTGGCTGCCTCATTCTGCTATCTCCTCACTGTATAGTGTACAATTGTAACTGGAATTCCGATGGCTCTCATTTTACGTCCAAACAGTTCTAGTTTCCCCTTACCATATGGTCATCCTGATGTTACCATTTGCCTCAATCATCCTTTTTGTAGCTGCTTGAACATCTTAATTGATCTCATGAGCTATGTTAGGGATTTATAACAGACATCAGTATAATTCATCTCACACACACAGACTGAGTCTTTTTTCCAATTGGATGTGTATTACACACACAGTGATATTTACATGTCTCTAAAACCTAGGTTTCACCTTAGTGATAACATAAATGAGATTTCAAGGGCTACAGCTCACTGGAGGAAACAATGACCTGTCTTCCCTTGTCTGATATGGTATTTTCCATTTCCCTGAAGTGTTCTGTACATTACAACATAGTTAAGCCTTTCCTCCTGTTTAAACAAAGTGGTATGTATATTCAGTTTAAAAACCTCTCTGAAATAAACTATGAATTCTTGTTTTACTAGGCACCCACCTTACTTTCTCATTCATTCATTTTTATTATCAGTAAGAAATTCAGTAAGATAAGGGCAAATTATTAAGCAACATGTGTTTATTATTTTCTCAAGTCTCAGGACAAACAAATTTCCATTAGCTCTCTGTATTTATCAATGATTTCACATCTTTTCTAAAGACTGTCCTCTATTCAATTGATCCTATATTATCAAAGTAAATTCTTAAGAGCAGATACTGGGACCAGTAGACTGCATAAGGGTTATGTCACTGGACTCCCACATAATTGACTACGGTTCAAGTCCCAGACTTGTGTGCATGCCCAGATCCCAAGAGGAGAATGGAGGAAAAGATTGTGGTGTGGCCATCCCCCCAGGGGAGTGATTTCTCACTTCTGTCTCTCTGTCTTTCTGACAAGTTCACACACCTTATAGCAAAAATCTTCTTTTTTTTGGAGAGGTTTTTTTGCTATAGGGTGCATGAACTCACCACACAGAGAGAGAGAGAGAGACAGAGAGACAGAAAGCGAGAAATCACCCCCCAGGGGTGATCCCTTCTCCTTCATTCTCCTCTTGGGATCTTGGGCACACACGCACACGTGCCAGGCTTGAGTTTTAAGCAGGTCCGGGATGCAAACCGCGGTCGACTACATGTGAGTCCAGCAACATAGCCATTACACTAACTGCTGGTTCCCCCCTATAGCAAACTCTAAAACAAACAAACAAACAAAACAAGATGAAACAAAACAAACAAACAAAAACACAAACAAAGAAAACAAACAAAAGCAGGTGTCTATTAACTGTTTAAACTTATTCCCAAAACACAACCCTTATAAATACAGTAGAGTGAACACTAAACCATCATTTGAAAAGAGTTTGCAAACTTTTCTGCCTGGTGTATTTGAGGCTCTGACACGTGTGTATCTAAGTCACTTTCTGAGGAAAAGTGATTGATTAGGTTGTTTTCGGTGCCTGGATTTTGGCCCATTCTAAAACAAAACAAAACAAAACTGAAGTGAAAAAACTCCGTCTGTGGTACCATTATCTCTCCTCCTGTTTCTTTTAATTCCCTGCCCTATTTGAAAGTAGGGACTAACCCTGTAAGTTTTCAATTTTTCTCAGTTTTATCTCATTGATATAATATATACCATATAACTTATCCAGGTGCTTTTAAATCTGAGAATTAGCTTATTATACTTGTGGAACAAGAAGAATAATTCTTAGGCAGAATTTTGAAGTGTTGGATTGGTTTAGTTCTATGAACCCACTGGAAGAGCTGATCCTTAAAATTGTAGATCTAAAGTTATACGTCTTGTGTAATATGCTTTAGAGTGTGTCAAACAGATTTCCTGATACTGCCTAGGGGAAGGCCTGCTGGGTCTTTTACAATATGAAGCCAGATCTCTCCAAGGAGAAAAGAGAACATTGAATGTCCTAAATATATAATATCAAAATGAATCTGAGGCAGCATGAAGCACAGAGTTTTGCTCACATGGTGTTAGTCCACCAGGGAATTTCAGTGACTAGATCACTTTCAATAGGCAATAGTCCACAGTAGCCCTATTTAGTGTACCTGTGAGACTACCCTCAGATAATCCAAGAACTCCAAAATGCTGCCCTTTCCTTCCTCATGTATATGATCTAGCATATTTCATTTAAGCAGCTTAACTTAAATGAATGGGCACAACCACACATTCAAGCACTGGACCATATGCTTGACTGCACACCTTTGTCAGTTTCTTAACCTGTGTTAACTCCAGTTTTCTAACTTATGAACTAGGAATACTTATATTTACCTTTTCGAGGTATTTGAAAGGATGGAATTCACCAATTATAACCAGGCTTACATTTTGGATGTGGTTTCCACAGAGGGCTACCCAATCACTTTATTTATTTTTCTAATCTTTGAAATGGAGAATTGTTTAGTCATCAATGATTACACTTTAATTCTATTTCTTACTAATCTGGATTTATGGGGAAAACATTTAATTTATCAGTCTTACTTCCTTAAAGCAGGAAGAATACTATTGATCTGGAGAAATGTTCATGAAGAGTAGAGAACTTAATATACCCGAATAACCCAGGGCTGAGCAGATAGACCTTCAGCAGATGCCACTATCCTTTCTGATGTGTACACATGTAACAAGAATGCACCATTCTCCAAATCAATATTAAATCCACAGAGAGTTGCAGAATTCCCAATAATAATATTGCTATAGGCATAATTCCTATAAAATAGGAATTTTGAATTGCAAACTGAATAAATGGCCTAAAATTAAGATAAATTAAATAGAGGCAAGATTTGAATGAGAAACTTATGATAGAACATCCAAAAAATCCATTTTAAATATGCTAAGGACAAGGGATGAGAAAAAGGACATTACAATATACATAAGTAAAAATAAAGTATATGTTGTTTGGAGGCAGGGTATTTAATTCTAAACTTAAGATCTTACAAGACAATCTTTCGGAGATTGCAAAGAAAATTTAGACATAGGTGTACTCTCAATAATCTTAAAGGCTATATAGTTTGAGTGTAAGATTTGGAACCCTTCTAAATGATGGGCTTAAGGACTGACTTAACTAAAGGATAGACGTTATTAAAGGATGTGGCTGGGCAAGGCACCTAAGATGATCACGTGAATCAAAACAGATAAAATTGTGACTGGGCTGATAACATCCTCAAGGAGACCCAAAAGTTCCATAGATGACAAGGACAAAACGTGGAGACAGTGGCATGACTGGAGGTGGTAATCTTCAAAAGAACTCAAGATTTTAAATAAACACAAAGGAAAAATGATTGGGTAGCAGCAGGAGTCATTCCCACAGAGGTGATAATTGAAGCTGGGACTGGATGAGATTGCCAAGGGCTAGTATAGAGAAATGGACTTCAAGGATGAAATCTGTATGTGCAGACTACACAGAGTCCATTTTTTTCATTGTTGTTCTGAAAAGTAGATAGAATTGGATTCTGAGCCTGAGTTTTATAGGTCCTTGTCCGGCATATGTATGAGATGTCTAATATTTCCCACACATACTCCACAAGAGGAGAATATCTATTACATAATTGTCTACTAAAATGGTATGAACTTATCAGAGTTGTTAATTTGTGTTGTTATTATTATTATTATGGTTTCCTTACTCAAACAGTTTACCTTTAATTGGAAGAGACTTTACCTTGGACCTATCATCATTCATCAGATAGAAACAGAGAACGCAGCTAAGAAAGGCCATCTAGACATGGAAGCTTACCAAAATGGAGTAAAGGTGTTTTCCTCTTAGTCCATTTTATGCAATCAAGATACATCTTTAGCATGACACCCCCAATGCATTCAGATATATTTTAAATTTAAAGTACTTACTAATCATTGTAGTTCTCTGTATTGATGTTAAAAAAGAAAGTGTATTTCTTCAATCCTGAAACAGTTACAGAGAAATTTTCTCAACATACTAAAGTTGGGATATTCAAGGTCTTACATATTAGCTAGCTAATTTTTCCTTTGTTTTGTTTTGCTAGAGGACAGAAAGTGAGAAATCACCCCCCAGAGGGGAATGGTTACACTACAATCCCTTCTCCTCCATTCTCCTCTTAGGATTTTGGGCAGGCACACACATGTGCCCAACATAATTTTCAAAGTGCTGGGCCAGTGTTCCAATAAGCCATGTGGGATCTAGCAGACTTAAGCTTCATGCCACCTTCTGGCTAAACCTAACATATATGAATATAAATGATACCCTAGCCACTAGTTGCCCAGAGTGACTTCTAAAAGGTAAACCATGTTGTTCCAAGTTCACCTAACAAGTCAAGATTTTGCCACAGTTAAAGAAATCCCACATATCTTTAATTTTTTTTTTTAGCTCCATACGCTGCTTTAAAAAATAATGATAATTTCTTGTATGCTTAAAAAACACTTGGTAAGGGGCCAGCAGCTGGCATAGTGGTTAAGGTGTTGGAATTCCCACATGGCCAACTGTGGTTCTAATCTTGTATCTGTGGCTTGCTTTCTCCCTCTCTTTCTCTCTGGCAAAACTCATGTAAAAAAAAATTAAAAAATAAATAAATAGATAAAATAATTCTAAAATTAAAGCAAAAACAATAGTTGGTAAGGAGCCGGATGCAGAATGGCGGTTAAGGTACTGGACTCCCACATGGCAGACCACAGTTTGAGTACCAGCCCTGGCAGCTTGCTTTCTCACTTTACCTCTCTGTCTCTGTCTCTCTCTGTTCAAACTAAAATAATAATTATAAAAGAAATAAAGTAATTATTTTAAAAAACTGGGTATTATGCTAAGGCCTTATTTGCAATGTAATAGCTAAAAAAACTGTTAGTTTTTTAAATTTATTCTAAGATAATCATAATATGGACATGTCGGACAGTGAAAGGAAAATGTTAACAATTATGCAGGCATATATAATCATTCTCATTATATCTTTTTCTAATTATGTAGAAACTAAAGCACAGAGGGGCAAAAATTACCATAGTCAGAGCAATGGGGTGCTAATTTAATATTTTTAGGCATCTACAAAAGTTGGGTGCGGGAACCAGCAGTTAGCGTAATGGCTATGTCGCTGGACTCCCATATAGTTGACCGCGGTTTGCGTCCAGGACCTGGTGGCTTAAAACTCACGCCGGGTGCGTGTTTATGCGTGCCCAAGATCCCGAGAGGAGAATGGAGGAGAAGGGATTGTGGTGTGACCATCCCCCCTGGGGGGTGATTTCTCGCTTTCTGTCTCTCTGACTCTCTCTGTCTGTCTGGCGAGCGCACATGCCCTGTAGTGAAAAAATCTCTACAAAAACACCCCCAAAAACACAAAAAGAAAAAGAAAAAAAAAAAAAGAAAAACTTGGGTGCAAAATATGTTAAAAAAAAAAAAAAAGAAAAACTTGGGTACAAAATATGTAAATGTATGTTTAATATAGAATTTAGCTTAGTTCTTTAGAACTAATAGTTATAAAACATTTAGTCCTAGAGTTAAGCCATTTCTAGTTTAGATGGGGGCAGTGCATACCCAGTTGAGATTCCCCATCTTTCCTATCTGCTCCTACTCCATTAGTACCAGGAGTGACCTAAGTCCAGGAAGACTGAAGTGGAATTACGCCACTATGGAAACATACCTTGTCAGGGCTCCCACTGATATGTTGCTTATCTTGCTATCTGAGCTGAGCTTCTGTTTCGTTTGCAGTTGGTGAATTGTTAGATCTCTTGGATTCCTCTATGCCCACACTCTGAGGGCTTCTGTAGTAATTCTTTCTCACTTTGGGTCTCCTCCCCGTCTCTCTAGAGATTTAGAGGCTGTGCTTTCTTTGTCCCACCTTACAGTACGTGGGGTCCTATTTGATCGCCCTGTGGGGTCTCAGATTTAGCAATCTTCTCTATTGTTATACCTTTATGAGATATGGAACCTCCTAGGACTTACCATGGAAAGCTGGTTCATGCTCCTGCTTTTCTGATATCTTTCAAATCCACCAGGAGTCCTACCGTAATATCTGTGGTGAGAATGGTGAGAATACTCAGAATGGTGAGAAGTTATACATCTTTTCAGACACTCAGTCTCTTTCCATTCCAAAAAATCTCTCCAGTTTTTCTTGTCCTATTATCTGGTAAAATTTTAATCTCTTTTTATAGTGTCCAGAAATATTTTAAAATACCCTAATTTCTCATGTATCTTCCTATTTCTCTTTGGTTTGTGGTTTAAACATTCATTATTTTCCACTTTGGAATTAAAAAGCTCAAATTTTATAATTCTAAGATAAATCTTTTTCCTCTGTCTTTAGCCTATCTCTTGCAAGGCAGAAGTGCTGTAAGCATTGGTCCTAATCTTCGTGTTGTAAATTAACAGATATCTACAAATGAACTCTAGGGAAGAATCAGAGGCTTCCCTTTTTTCTTCCCCTTTCCATTCCCTTCTGTAAAGAAAGAAGGCTAAGTTGTGTAGAGAGTTTTCATAGTAAAGAGAGTGTATTGCAAGTTAAAAAAAAAAGGCATCACAAACTGTTTGATATTAGTTCTTTCTTCCAGCCAATGGAAGATTTAGGACTAGAAGCCTATACTCTTGCTCCTGACCACTGTATTACACACTGTGCTATGCTAAAAGATGTAAGCTAGGTTCACAGTCTAGAAACTAATAATTTCATTTTAAAACTGGTGTTTATTTTTCTTTGTTCAATAATTACTTGCTATACTTGTTCTATGATAGGTATAATGCTGAGACAAGTGTTACAGAAGTTTTAAAAATAGTATTCTATTTCTCAAAGAGATACAGAAGAATGAATAATAAAAAATTCTGAAACAAATAGGTATAATACGCTAGGAGACAATGTTCTTCTGAGAGGACTTTGGAGTCTTCCAATTGCAAGGTCTACTACAATGACTGGAATTTCTTGGAAAGATTCCAACATACAAAATATTTCATGAACATTTTAAAAGGCGTGTAGTTTGTGTAACATACTGCAAAAATGAAATGATTTCCATATTAGGTTCAAGGGTGGTATCCACAAAATACATTAACATCAGATAAAAAATAAAGGTAAACTAATCCCAACAAGAAAAATTATAAATAAAGAAAAATCAGCATCAGATTCTGTAATTTTTAGACCCTTCTGCTGAATCAGAGCATAAAAAGGTGTCTGAATGTGAAGAGACTTCTTTAGACCTTTGCCATCTGATGAGTGTCTATGATCTTTCAGAAGGACAGTTGAATCTTACCTTACCACAACCTTAGGGAAGGGAACTTAGTGAAACTCGGAGAAACCATGTGTTTCTCCTGGTGTTGGATGTCACAGAGCACTAGTTTATATGTAAGACAGCAAAAGAAACCACTGGGCAAAGGATGGATATTTGGGATTTGCTTGGATCCCAGAGTTCAATGGGGAAAGGTGTATGAGTATTTCAGCAGAAATAAATGAGTCACACTAAAGAGAAACTGCTAGGACGGAGCCATTTTAAGTTCTGCCAAAAATGTGATGGGATTACAAGGGCAAGAATCTGTAAAATAAACATCACGAGAATAATAAACAGGGTCCCCCAAGAAGTAGGTTAAATCTCTGAGGAATCCATGACTGTGGCATTCAAGAAAGGATTCCCTCTCAAATCCTTCAGGGCTGAGGTAGTGAATCTAACTTACAACACTATCCATCAGGTTTATCTCTGATCGTGGTACCTGCTTAGACTCTAGGTGTCTAAAATAACATCTAGCTGTCAGAAAGGAGAAAAATGAAGAAAGAAACACATACACACATCACAAACACACACCTTTTAGCGATAGTTTCATTTTCATTTTAAAGGAATATGCACATGTTTTTAGACCACCACTAAGTGCGAAATAGAGCAAAACAGAGAAATTAACCTATTTTTGTTTTCAACAAGAAAAAGGTGAAGGATGACAAGATTCCAATACATACATTTTTTAAAGAATTATTTTATTCAACTTTATTTATTATTATTATCATTATTATTTTTCAGTTTGATCAGAGAGAGACAGAGAGAGAGAGAGGAAGTCAGAAAGCAAGCCACCAGGTCTGAGAGTTGAACCGTGGTTGGCCATGTGGGAGTCAGAGCCTTTAACCACCATGCCACTTGCCAGCCCCCCAATACATACATTTTAAAGAAATAATTGGAGAGAATAATTAACAAATAAAAGTTTTGTTTTGATTTCCTCTAAAATTATTCCTGTTAAGTTTTAGGTAGCATTTGTTAGTGGGGGTGGGAACTGGCTATCGAGGAAGCTCTCAGTACTGATACACAGGATCAGCCCCTAGCTCAGTGGTTTAGTGAACTGGATCAAAATGGTTACTGTGGTTCAAATCCTGGCTTGAGAAATACACCAGACAGGTGAGTGGATACCAAAAATTCTGATGGGATGGAGAAATCAAGGGAAAATTATTGCAAGGAGCCATGTCCCCCTGGGGATGCTTTCTAAATATCTTTCTATTTCTTTCCCTGTCTTTCTCCAGTCTAGTGAGCACACAAGCCCTCTGAAAATTTAAAAAAAAAAAAAAAAGGAATTGATACATAGAGAAATCTTAGATTCACATAGGTATAAATACAGTGCTTCTATTAAAACCAATTCAGGAAGTCTCATTTTAGCACTAGCTGATGATTATTTTCAGAAATTTATCATTCTGTTAAATTGCCTTTGGCAAGCTCATAGAAATATTCCTCTAAATGCACTTATGATATAAATATTTGGTAGCTTGAGTTATTTTATTAATAGTATATATGTTCAAACTATAGAAAATTCTAGAAAGTTCATGCCATTAGCACAGAACTTACTATTCTCAAATTTGAGGCCCAATTTCTTGTCCACAAGGACTCCCTGTGGTTCCTTTTCTCTTTTCAGTGTAGCTCCCATGAGTACATTTTGTTTTGTTTTCTCTGTGCCTGCCACTGCCCACTCTTTTGTTTGTAATATTTATCTCAAAAACTTGGCTGTGAAGTGGAGCACATAATCCCCTGCTTCTATGAAACCATGATTCTAAGGAAGAAAAGCACAGGATACTTCTGCTTCTTAATATATACTGAAAAATAAAAGAGAGAAAGAAATATAAGAAATACACAGATATGCATGCAGTCATGAACTATGTGTGTATACAAAACATGTACACACATATAATTCTTATCTGCAGATAATACCGGCAGTTAGAACATTCTAAAAGTAATTGTTGTTAATATAATTTATAGATTTGCCTGACTCCCTGACTCCCCTTTAAAATGTTCAGTGGAAAAATTAATGCCAGATAAAATTCCAAGTCCTAGAATTGATGTTAGCTGGATAACCTTAATTTTTCTGAATTTTAATTCTTCTTTGGTAAAATTGGCACAATTAAATAATATTACCCAAAACACAGAATATAGAAGTTAAATAAAGAAAGAAAAGTGTCTTGCATATAAGTAGGTTTTCAATGAACAGCAATGTAATTTTTTGCCTTTATTAGAGAAGGCAAAAAAAATTAAAGAAACAAAAATGCATAAACTAGAAAAATAAAAATTGTTACCACCTTGACCTTAACTGTTCTACCAAATGGACATTCCTTTTTTTTTTTTTTCCATGTGTTATATTTTTCAAAGTTCTGCTCTCATGACTTTGTGCTATAGCCCTATTGGATACACAAATGAGTTGATGCATTCTTTCTCTGGAAATAATGTTAACTGTAAGCACACTCAGTGTGGTGTCATATCATAATCACAACTGGCGATGTTCAAGGCATGAGAATTGAATTTAACACAGATTTTGTCTTTTTCTTTCTTTTTCTTTTTTCTTTTGGAAAATGACTTTTCCAATCTTGACTCAGCTCAATATAAATTAAACTTGTGCTTGCCAAAAAATTTGTCCAAATGGGTTAATCAATATTTAATTTTCAGTTAATTCAATTACTTTTTTTCCCTGCAAAATCTATTGGTCTGACAAGTTACACTAAAAGAGCAATGTGGATGAGAAAAAGTGAATTCTGAGATCTGTGTATGTCACCCAAAATCCATTGGTTGAAACTTAATCACTAATGTGATAATACTAAGAGGTGGAGCCTTCGAAGGTGATTAAGTCATAAGAGTAAAGCCCTCATAAATGAGATTAGGGTTTGTGTAAAAGAGCTTGAGAGAGTGGATTTCCTTTCTTCCATTTTTCTGACACGAAAGGATTCAGCAAGAAGACGTATCAGGCACAGAAACTGCTGGCAATATCCTCTTGGACTTCTCAGTTTTTGCAACTGAGAGAAACACATTTCTATTATTCATAAACTTCCCAGTCTCTACTATTTTGTTATAGCAGCATAAACTAATGGTGAATTTTTAGGATGATCAATAAAATGTAAATTCAGAAATACTGCAGTATAAAACTTACTACCTCTTCTATTTTTATATTTTATTAAGGAGTCTTCTTTTTTTCTAAGTAGAACTCGTGTTGATAAAATCTGAAGTAGAAGTTGCATAATAGCAACCATTTTAAAAATGGGTCCTAGAATTAACTGTAGATATAGAATTTTGAAACAGCTCTTTCATATGGAGTTAAACTCTTTTTAAAAAATCTGTATTAATTTCATTGGCTAATGATCAATTCATAGCACCTGAAGGGTCTGCTGGTGAACTATGAAAATACTAAAGGGCTAAAGATAGGATTCACTTTTAAAGACATTTTATTCATAACACTTGCTCAATCATTTATTTTAGCTTAATGCATCAAAAGAGCCTTTATACAAAATTTCAATAACTTACATGAACTATGTACCTAAAATGTTACATGAAAAGTGGAAACTAATGCGTTACATAAAATCAATAATATAAAAATCTAGCTAGCTTTAACATTTAGTTTTGACAATACATAGTTACTACTCCTTTAGTCAATATTTTAACCAAGCTGAGTCTTACTCAGTCTCCTCATCTGTACAGTGAGTCATTGAGAGAAATAAATACAATAGTACATGAAAAGTGTCCAACACAAGGTCTGACAAATACTCCTGCTCAATTGAAAGGCGCCCCTACTAGTAAATAACACCATAAAATATGAGCCTCAATCAATGATGAATAAGGATTTTTTTAGGCCCATTGCACTGTGTCCTCAAGAATTTCTTAAGACTAGAATGATTTCTGTGATGCCTGACAAGCTATGTAGAACTGTGAATTAGAACGAGCACATTTGCTTCATCCTCACTAGATTTGTGATTTGTGGAAATTCTTTTCTAATTCTGATCCCTAGTTTCCCTAGTATGAAATGAAAATAACGCCCCATTCAGTAGAAACGTTGTTAGAAATAAATAACAGCATGCTTAGCAAAAAAAAAAAAAAAAAAAGCAGTGAGAAAGTAACTGGTAACAATTATTAAAAGAGATGGAATTCTCTCTTAATGCAAATTTATCCTCGATTATATGGGGCAACACGTACACTATTTTCATTTTGTTCATACAGATTTGAAGGGTTCCTGTGAAAGGAATAACCTTTTAATTTTTTGATGAGAAATCTGAGATTCTCAGGGACTTAACGTTTCCTAATCACACGGTATAGTAACTATGGTACTAGACTCCCAAACCAGATGTTATAACTCTCCGTTCTTCGATATTTTTAGTACAACATATTAATTAAAGTTTCAAAATTGCTAACTTATGTATATGATTAATTTAAGGACTTGAAGGCTATAATGTCCCTGCATTAAAACAAAGAAATGGAGTGGGGGAGCAGCAGGTGGCATGATGGATAAGGTGCTGGACTTCCATATGGCCTACTATGGTTTGACTCCCAGATGCGACAGCTTGAAAATCACCCCGGGTATGTAGGTGTTCATGCATGTCCAAAATCCTGAGTAGAGTGGAGAAGGGACTGTGACATGTCCCCCACCCTCCAGAAGTGATTTCTCACTCTCTCCCTATCTCTCACTCGTGTGTACATGCACACATACTAGTACATAGGACCTATTGGCAACAACTTTTACAAATAATAATAATAATAATAATGGGGCAGCAGGTAGTGCGGAAATTAAGGCACTGGCTTCCACATGGTTATTGGTACTGTTCAAGTCTCAGACCTGGAGACTTGGAAAACACTCGGCACATGTGTGTGCTTGCACAAAATCTCAGAAGGAGAATAAGGAGAAGGAATTGCAGTATGGCCATCCTCTCTAATGGATGATTTTTCACTTTCTGTGTGTGTGTGTGTGTGTGTGTGTGTGTGTGTGTCTTTCTCTCTCTCCGTAAGTGCATGTACCCTGTAACAACTAAACAAAACAATGAAACATTTATAACAAAAGAAAACAGACAATAATCATCATATGCCCATTTAGCTATTTTTTTTTTTTAACTTGGTATCATGATTCTTGACCCAGGCAGTGGCACAGTAGTAAACATCTCAATCCACATGAGAAGTTCCCGGATTTGCATGGAATCCCCTTGAGCACTAGGGATGCATGAGCTGTGATTCAGGTTGACTGAGACTGAGGTGGCTCATCATATGAAGATCTGAGTGGGGTGCCTCTCACTCTTACAGAAATAAATAAATGAACTTTGAAAAATTATTCTTAAGTTTCCTTAATAAATTTTATAAAATGGCTCTAGTGAAGTATTAAACCTGACTTTGAGTGCTCTTCAATGGATAAAATGACTTTCAAGATAACTATATCATGATTTTCAAAATGTTTTCTGTGTTTTTACAAAAGAAACTTGAATATTCCTGTATTTTTCCACTGCAGGTGAATTTGATATTCAAAAGAATGACAAGACTAATGGTTCTGATTAGAGTGAAGCAGAAAGTGAGGAGGATGTGTGAACTACCCCACACAGACGTTTAGCCAGATAATTTAGGCTTGGGTGTCTGTTACTTTATTTTATTTAAAATAAAATTGGCTTTATTTCTAGAAATTCATGACTTAACCATGTACTTCAATCTCTACCTGAACTAATACAATCCTTATATACCTATGATTAAATTACTAAGATCGGCACACACAAATCATGCATGTCTAGAAATATTGTGCTCTGTAATCTCTAATGTTTTCTGATCCTTAGAGGTAGTTCTATATGAATGATGTATATTATACAGATAGGTTTTTTGCATTTATGACATTGTTAAATTGTATTCAGTTCATTTTTCAAAATGTGGTCCATTTGACAAGTTTTAACTGAAAAAGAAATATTTAGCAATCAAAAGTATTTGTGTGATGCTGGATATAACTGCCTAAATCTCTAAGCAGGAGAAAGCATTGTTAAATGTTCTGCATTTATTTACCAGGAACCAGTGTTTTCATAAAACATTTCTTTTCTGCAGTTTTATATAAAACATACTTTGGTAGGTCTACATAAGATTTTCATAATGAGAACTTTCTTTTTCTTTTTTTTTTTTGAGAGAATTTTGCTATAGGGCGCGTGCACTCACCAGACAGACAGAGACAGAGGGAAAGAAAGCAAGAAATCACCCCGGAGGGGGGATGGCCACACCCGCAATCACTTCTCCTCCGTTCTCCCTCTCCTCCGTTCTCCTCTCAGGATCTTGGGCAAGCATGCATACATGCCCGGCGTGAGTTTTAAGCCACCGGGTCCAGGACACGAACTGTGGTTGACTACATGGGAGTCCAGCGACATAGCCATTACACTAACTGCTGGTCCCAAGTGCGGACTCTTTTTAGCAGTTCTCTACCCCGTTTTCTTTTTTTATTTCCTGTAAAAATAATTGTAGGATAATGAACTCTTCTGAATTTATCTAGGACTTTTCCTGTTTTAAACATTGAATGTTGCACAACACAGTAAAACCCCTCAGTTCTGGGTAAACTGTGCAGGGGATTGACTGATTATCTTCTTGCTAAACTTGATGGCCACCATATAATTCAATATTGACAATGTGATTATAATTGTGATCCTTAGCCTTTTAAACATGTCTCCAAATTCTTTGGCACATCTCCCATCAACAGGTGTAGTCTAAGTTCTCTTTCTTCACACATAGACTGGCCTTTGTGATTTGATGCAGCAAGTCTAAGGTTAGAAAATAAAAGGCAATACAGCTCCCTTCAGGACACAGAAAACTGAGACAACACTGGGACTATTATCCATTCTGTCACATTGAGAAGATATTTTTCAGATTAAGTAGTACTTGTTAGACTGTCTAAACTAACGTTTGAGAAGTATTATAGTTGTTGAAGGTCTATTACTGTATAAGCTGTTAATTACAAACACAAACTTAACAGAAAATTATAATCATTCAATATTTAATTATTGTCTCTCATATTTATTTATCTATATGTATTATACAACTTTATGTGTATATGTATTATAAATGATTGTGTATGTATATATAGATATATAAATAATGTGTATGTATATATTCATATATGTATGTATATTAATGATACATAAATAAAAATAATTTACAAATACATTGCCCTAAACTTAAATGTATTGCTTTAGGATCTTTCGTTTTAATTACCACACAAAAGAAAGTTAATTTTATATATATTTCTTATACAAATAATTGCATAAGAATTAAAAAGGTGAAAAAAAGAAGGAAAGAGAATGGAAAGAAAAGAAGGAAGGGAGAGAGGGAGAAAGGGAGACAGGAAGAAAAGAGGAATTTCACTTACATAGTCAGTTTTCAATGGAACCCAGAAAAATAAGGGGCTTCATAAAAAGAATAAACATTACAGTGGTAAGAAGAATAATTCTTATAGTTTCAGCAGTTGGATGAGATGTAAATTCAGCTAGGTAATTTCCTTTGGGCATCAGACATCTCTAGCGTTAATATAAATGAATAATGTATCTCACTGTCACCACCAACTCTCTGTTTTTCTTATTTCCCTAGCTTCTGCTCACCCTTTGTGTCTATGAACTCATGGCTTTAGCTTATTCTCTCTTTTGGCCTCTAATTCTATCTTTCCAGATTCTTTCCATGTATACTTGGATTCAAATTCCCCAGAGAGAAAATCTGACTAGTCCAACAAAGAACCATTACCCATATTTGTACAGAGCCCTCATGTTAGACAACCTCACTTCTCATGCTCATTTCTTGTCACACTTATCGGAAGTCTGTCTGCCCTTGGGTCAGGTGTGCTCTTGATGCAATGAGCTGTAGCAAGAGGGAGCATGGGCTCCCACACATAACATGGCTGTTTGGTGAGGCTCCTACAACGGTGAGCTGCCCTGTGGACAGTGTTGCCGAGAAGGCTGCAACAGTGGGGAAGTCCATGACCAGTCTTTCCAGAGCACATGGGAACATGAGATTGTGTCCCTAACTTATCTTCCCCAGCTATCACCACCTGGGCCACTGTTGTGCCTGTACTAATTTAAAAACTGTCCCTAAAAGCCCTCCTTTGTTCTAGCCTCATTTGTTTCCATTCTATTTTGCATAGACATCAAATAATTAAAAACTAATACTCTGTGTTGATCATGTTCTCCTGTTTTATTCTCTCATCTGCGATGAAGCAACCCACAGTTTAAAAGTCTTTGCAATACAGCACTCTCTCTCGTCTTATTCCCATAATTTCTTTCAATGAATGCTTTCCCCATCCACACCAACTGCTTGACACTCACTCATGATTCCCTGAACCTTCATGCATTTACTCACAGCATTTCCTTTTGAAATACCCCATTCCTCCTCTCTTCCATCACCCTGAACATGAGAGTTCTTCAAGTCCCATGTCAAAGGCTACCTTCTTTTTTTTTTTTTGGAGAGGTTTTTGCTATAGGGCGCATGCGCTCACCAGAAAGACAGCAAGACAGAGAGATAGAAAGTGAGAAAACAACCCCCAGGGGGGATGGCCACACTGCAATCAATCCCTTCTCCTCTGTTCTCCTCTCGGGATTTTGGGCACACACACACATGTGCCTGGTATGAGATTAAGCGGCCGGGTCCGGGACTTGAACTGCAGTTGACTACGTGGGAGTCCAGCGACATAGCCATTACGCTAACTGCTTGTCCCTCAAAGGCTACCTTCTTTACAAAACAACGTGGGTAATCACATTCAAAAATGATTTTCACTCCTATAATCTCACAAATTTACATAGGAAGTGACTGTATTTCATAATTATACAATATTTATCAATACTTTAAATTATAACCTTCTTAAGGGCAATAGATTTTTTTTAAATAATGTTATTTGTCCTCTTCCAATTTTACCAAATCATTTCAAACAGTGCTGACTTAATATTCAAAAATGTGAAATGCTAAACAAATGTATGATTTAGCAAGCTTACAAAAAAAGGATAGCAGTAGAGAAAAAATTTTGGAAGTCATAAGTAAATGTTATTTAAGTGTCTGAAAATGGAGATTAAAGGACATATGAAAGCTGTTTTGTTGGGCATATTTGGAATTTGGATTGGACAAAATGAATTTAGACAATTTAGGATATTATCCTTTTATTCATTTATTTATTTCTTATTTATTTCATAAGTATTGTGGATTCACTTCATGCCAGACACTACCATAAAAATAGTATTGTGGATTCACTTCATGCCAGACACTGCCATAAATTTAGAAAGAAATATGGGACTAGCAGTTAGTGTAATGGCTATGTCGCTGGACTCCCATGTAGTCGACTGCGGTTCAAGTCCCAGACCCAGTGGCTTAAACTCACACTGGGCGTGTGTGCATGTGTGCTCAAGATCCTAAGAGGAGAATGGAGGAGAAGGGATTGTGGTGTGGCCATCCTCCCTGGAGATTGATTTCTCGCTTTCTGTCTGTCTCTCTTTGTCTTTCTGGAGAGCGCACACGCCCTGTAGCAAAAACCTCTCCAAAAGAAAAAGAAAAAAATATATAGAAATAAATATGACAGTAAATGTCCCTTATATAATGAACTTAAGTTGTGTCAGGAAAAACTGAAATTCAACAGCAAAATAAATATGTAATCTATTTTCAGTACAGATAAATTTCATAAAAGAAATTTGGGCAGAAATAAGTACCCTGGTTTTGACAAGATAAACAAGAAAATCTTTTTCATTAAAGAGGTGAACATCTAGGGAAAGCCTGACAAAAGTGAGATAACCAGGTATGCAAAGGGAGAGAAGAGAATTCTAAGCAGAAGTTAGAAGTAAAGGGTATTAAGGTGGAAGGGTAATAGGGAGAGTGTGGTTAAAGTGAAGGATCACAACTACTACAAAAAGAAATTGATTAGGCAGAATGAAGATCCTGTATGCCTCATAAGCAACAGGATGGAATTTAAATTGTAATACAAGTTTGGGAAGAAGCCATTGGAAGACTGTGTTCAGCACAGAGCCATGATTTGATTGTACTAAATGACAATTCTGACATCTGTGTAAAAATAGCTTACTAGGTGGTGTATTGATTAAGGCACTGGAATCTCATGTGGCTGAATGTGGTTCAAGTCCTACATCCAACTGCTTGAAACTCACACTGGACATGTGTGCATGAATACCCAGACACCCAAGAGAAGAATGGAGGAGAAGGGACTGTGGCATGGCCATACCTTCAAGGAGTCATTTTTTGCATTCTGTCTCTCTGGAAAGCACATGCACTTTATAGCAAAAACTCTCTTTAAAAAAGGAAAACAGAATAACTTATCAAAAGAGTAAGGGAGAGGACGAGCAGTTAGCATGATGGCTATGTCGCTGGACTCCCATGTAGTCGACCGCAGTTCACGTCCCGGACCCAGTGACTTAAAACTCATGCCAGGTGCGTGTGCGTGCATGCCCAAGACCCTAAGAGGAGAATGGAGGAGAAGGGATTGTGGAGTGGCCATCCCCCCCGGGGGGTGATTTCTCGCTTTCTGTCTCTCTGTCTCTGTCTGTCTGGCGAGTGCACGTGCCCTATAGCAAAAACCACTTTTAAAAAATGTAAGAATAGGGGAGGAATACAAGCAGACTAGTTAACAAGTTATTTCAGTATTTCAGAAGAGATGATGGGAGCTTGGATGATGGTAGCAATGGTAAGAAGGAATCAGATTCAAGAATAATTTTTGAGGATTCCACATGACGAGATAATGCATTTAATATAGACTATGAGATTATATTTCAATTTTGTTTATACTCAAGTATAGTAAAATAAAATGAATGTTTTATATTTAAAATAGATATTATATGTAATTTGAAAAATACATTATTAAAAATTGGCTGTGTATATCTTTACATTTGAGAAATCATTAATGAATCACCCAAATTATCGAGTATAAAAAATAAATAGCAAATAGCAATAGTTTTTTTGTTTCATATTATCCATATGTATTTAAGAACTTATATTATTTCAAGAATAAAAATTCGATATGTTAAATAGATATTATATGTAATTTGAAAAATACATTATTAAAAATTGGCTGTGTATATCTTTACATTTGAGAAATCATTAATGAATCACCCAAATTATCGAGTATAAAAAATAAATAGCAAATAGCAATAGTTTTTTTGTTTCATATTATCCATATGTATTTAAGAACTTATATTATTTCAAGAATAAAAATTCGATATGTTTTTTTCTTTTTTAAGAACTTATATTATTTCAAGAATAAAAAAGCGATATTTTTTTTCTTTTCTTTTTTCTTTTTTTATTTTTTTTGTCATATGTTGTATGCATTCACTGGAGAGAAACAGAGAAAGGGAATGTGAGGCCTGCCCGCCCCCTCACTCCGCCAGGTGTAATGGTCAAGCCTTCTCTTCCATTCTCCTCTCAAGATTTGGAGAACACACACACACACACACACACACACACACACACACACACACACAGTTTTAAGCTGCTACGTCTGGGACTTGAACCATGTTTGGCATGTTAAATACTGTGCCACCTGCTAGCCCAGGATATCAATTTTTTAATCAGAAAAGTGCATTAAATCGTACCATAGTATGCTAGGTTTCATCCTTTAATGGATTCTGGAAGAATTTCCCAATGTCCATTTTCCCATGTCTATAATTTTATTTGATTATCTCTTTTTCTTCGAGCATGGTCCAATACAAAATAAGTTGATAGTGAATCATTTTTATTATACCTTTACTCAAAAATATGAATCCTGATGAAAATAGCATATTTAAACATGGAATATATCAATACATTTCATAAACTTAAAATATTCTGTCATATACAGGTACTTTTTCAATGCTCTTTTTTTTAGTTTTTATCATTGTTATTCTCTTAGCTGACAGCTTTTGAATTTTATTTTATAATTTATTTTTCTATTGATTAGCTGATTTTTCAATTATTGATTTTTTTCCTTACATTTTTCTTTTGTCATAGTTGTGGTTTACCCTTAAGTGCTGAATCTGTAAGTTCCTTCATGCCAGTGTTAGCAGTCCATAATTTCCAATGGAAAGTCTGCTGCCAAAACCTTCCTTCCTCCGGTGTTAATGGCTGCTCTTGAGAACCTGCCCTGCCCTCCATCATCTAATTTGAGTCGATGAGGGGGCAGACAAACAGATGGTTGGCACAGGATGGGATGATTCACTGTTTAAAATCATGGTGAAACATTTCTGAAATTGGTGAGGGAGAGGGATGCCTGACATTTGACAGAGCCATGTAAAAATTGCAGTATCCAGACGAAGTTCAGTTTAATTTTGAGTGTTATTTTCCAGATGTACTGATCATATGATTACAATTTTAAGATTATATTGAGAATATACCTTTCCCCAAATGTACTGTAATCATTTTGAGAACACACACACACACACACACACACACACACACACACACACATTTGGTATGAGTTTTAAGCTGCTACGTCTGGGACTTGAACCATGTTTGGCATGTTAAATACTGTGCCACCTGCTAGCCCAGGATATCAATTTTTTAATCAGAAAAGTGCATTAAATCGTACCATAGTATGCTAGGTTTCATCCTTTAATGGATTCTGGAAGAATTTCCCAATGTCCATTTTCCCATGTCTATAATTTTATTTGATTATCTCTTTTTCTTCGAACATGGTACAATACAAAATAAGTTGATAGTGAATCATTTTTATTATACCTTTACTCAAAAATATGAATCCTGATGAAAATAGCATATTTAAACATGGAATATATCAATACATTTCATAAACTTAAAATATTCTGTCATATACAGGTACTTTTTCAATGCTCTTTTTTTTAGTTTTTATCATTGTTATTCTCTTAGCTGACAGCTTTTGAATTTTATTTTATAATTTATTTTTCTATTGATTAGCTGATTTTTCAATTATTGATTTTTTTCCTTACATTTTTCTTTTGTCATAGTTGTGGTTTACCCTTAAGTGCTGAATCTGTAAGTTCCTTCATGCCAGTGTTAGCAGTCCATAATTTCCAATGGAAAGTCTGCTGCCAAAACCTTCCTTCCTCCGGTGTTAATGGCTGCTCTTGAGAACCTGCCCTGCCCTCCATCATCTAATTTGAGTCGATGAGGGGGCAGACAAACAGATGGTTGGCACAGGATGGGATGATTCACTGTTTAAAATCATGGTGAAACATTTCTGAAATTGGTGAGGGAGAGGGATGCCTGACATTTGACAGAGCCATGTAAAAATTGCAGTATCCAGACGAAGTTCAGTTTAATTTTGAGTGTTATTTTCCAGATGTACTGATCATATGATTACAATTTTAAGATTATATTGAGAATATACCTTTCCCCAAATGTACTGTAATCATTTTAGCAAAATGAAGTTTATCACCGGGTGTCAAGACTGTTCTCTAAGCAATATTGTTCTACTTATTTCTTTGTGTTTCTCATGACTTGTTGAATACCTCGTCTACTTCCATTCATGTGAAGCCAACCCTTTTTGCATAATCTGTCTCAATGTTGCCTGATTTCTTCAAACTATGGCTATAATGGAACCTCAAATTCCACTTTAAAGGAGTAAGCAAATGACATATTTAATTTATATACTATTTGTGTTCTAGTGCCACAGAATAATGGCAAGTGGCTATATAACTAAAAAATTATTATGAAATTCATTATGTATTCACTCAAAGTATCATTATGATTATATAAAAAGACTGCTATAAAAATTTAGATAAACTAAAATCTGAAGCAATTTATTCTAAAAATCCTTTAGATTTGATCCAAATGCAATTGTTTTAAATATGAGTTTTTGAATAAAATGAAATAAAATATGTATTAAAGCCATCATGATGAGTTGATCTTATGAACTGTGCATTCTCAGTAGGAAGAATATAACCTTCAAGGGACAAAATTTTTTATCAGAGTATAAAAATGTAACAGATATTGCAAAGCTTTGTCGCCCTTCAAAGCGCCACGTTACATAGATACACGCTACTCCCAGATGCTGAAATTGTATAGGATAGAGGCTTAGAAAAAAATGTTTTAAAATGTTCTTTAATAAGATGTGTTAAAGAAGTTAGTTTGAGAAACACTGTAGTTTAAGGTTTTTTTTTTTTTTTTGGTTCCAATGCAATGATGAGTGATAGTTTTATAATATTTCATATTATTTCTGTGTATCTAAATTATAAATGCTTGTGATATGTGTCAAACTGATATGTTGAACATCAAATGATAACAACACCATGAAGTTACTTGTACAATATTCTTTGCAACAAAATATTTTTAAGTAAAATATACTAAAAAAAATATGTCAAAGTATGTCATAGTCGTGAGGGTGGATCTAATAGGCAGAGTTTAAATGTATACGTATATACAGTGTTTCTTACATAGGAAAGTTTATAACAGAAATTCTAAGCATGTGTTGGTACTAAAAGCAGTTGTGAGAAAGAGTCATGGCTTCTACTCTCCTTGCATTGCCAGGATATTTTAGCAAAAATAATTACTGTAATAGAAAAAAGAAACAAAATGAGAAAAAGAATAGTATGAATAGAATATCTAAGCTCTACAGTTGCATAAACACATATATGTGTACACATCACAAATAAACACCTTTCTATTTTGAATAATATTTTATGATGTCTGCTATGGGTACTTTAATCATAAAATAATAAATTATTTGGTGGCTACAGGAACAACTCAAAAACAAGGAAAAGACGACAAAGAACAGTTGAACACTATTAGTCCTATAGTGTATTCAAGGTGAAAAGTGAACACATTGGGTTATTTAGAGTTCTTTGATGATCTACTCTAAACAGTTTTATCAACATGTTTTTGCCAAAGCCAGAGTATAAGGGAAAAGAAATACATACTCAGCTACATCTACTATGCCTATGTCCAATGTATACCTAATGTTTTTTTGTTTGTTTGTTTGTTTTAATTTGAGGGTGAAAGGGGCTATTTCTGGACTATTAAAAAACATTAAAGTAAGACTTTATTCTGTCCTGTTCATCAACGGGATCCCTACAACTATACTGAGGAAAAACGTGTATTTTAGTATATGAATGTGTATACTAAACAGATATTGTTGTAATTGTAAGGAATTGAATAGGAGGCCTAAATGTGGCTTTTCTTTTAGTAAATTATACTGATCTGGAAAAAAATAATGGATGTTTGAAGAAAGAGTAGCAGGTAAGGAAATTAGATTACCAGTGCCTAGAACTTCTTCACAGAGTACTAGGCAGATTGAATAAAAAGCTATGCTCTACAACTGGTGAAAAGAATAGATACTGCCAATTTATTAAAATAACAATACACAACAAAGTATACAAATAGTGTTCGTTTTTGAAAATGATGAATACAGTATTACCCTTGATTTGATTATGGCACAGTACATTCATGCTTTGAAATCTATATTATACCCCACAAAGATGTACAATAATTAAATGTAAATAAGAAACTATAAAATGAAATAAAATAGAAAAAAACACTATGCTCTGTCCAATTTGCCTCACATAGCTTTGGAATTTATTACATGTTTTAATACAATAGTAAGCTATAGAGAATTCATGACATAGTCAGGATTAAAATGCTAATTAAATTTACTGTCTTAGCCAGCTAAACTAAGAGTCCAAGTAGATGCTCATGTTTTTATTTTGGATACCATTTCTATTGTACAAATAATGTTCTTTGCTATTTCTTTTTCTTTTTCTTTCTTCCTTTCTCTCTTTCTCTCTTTCTTTCTTCCTTCCTTCTTTCCTTCCTTCCTTCCTTCCTTCCTTTTCTTTCTTTCTTCCTTTCTCTTGTTCTTTCTCTGTTTCTATCTTCTTTCTTTGTGTCTTTTTCTTTTTAATTTTTTTTTTTTGTCATAAGGTGCATGTGCTTACTGGAAAGAGAGAGAGAGAGAAAGAGAGAGAGAGATAGAGGAAGTGAAAAATCATGCTCCCCCTTCCCCACCCCACCAGGGCAGGGCCACACTGTATTCCCTTTTCCATTTCTTCTCAGGGTTTTGTGCACACATGCACAGCCACCTGGTGTGTTTATCAAGCTTTCAGTCCAGGACTTAAACCACAGAGTTGGCATTGTGGGATCCGTTGCCTTACCCACTGTGGCACCACTTGGCCTTTCTCTGCTATTTCTTAATTATTATTAATCATTGTGCTCTTTGGGAATACATTTTAATTTTTTTGGATTTTTATTTGGTTTATGATTAGCAATAATAATTATACATATTTCTGAGGTAAAACAATGTTTTTTTTTCTTTTGAGAGGTTTTCGCCATAAGGCGCGTGCACTTGCCAGACAGACAGAGAGAGACATAGAGACGGAAAGCGAGAAATCACCCCCCAGGGGGGATGGTCACACCGCAATCCCTTCTCCTCCATTCTCCTCTCAGGATCTTGGGCACGCACACACACGCGCCTGGCGCGAGTTTTTTAAGCCACCCGGTCTGGGATACGAACCCTGGTCGACATGGGGGAGTCCAGCGCCATAGCCATTACGCTAACTGCTGGTTCCCTAAGACAATGTTTTGATATAGGTAGACTTTGTACAATAATCAAATTATAGTGACTAGCATATTCATTATCTTAAGCATTTATCATTTCTTCATGGTAAATACATTCAGAAACTTCCAGCTATTTTGAAATATAGTGTTAATTAGTTTTAACTCAGGTCACCCTACTATGTAATAGAATATCAGAAAAATAATTTATTTTTGAAGGTTTTTGCCTTCAAAAGAGTGCATGTACTTGCTGGAGAGAGACAAAGAGAAACAGTGAGAAAGAAAGTGAGAAATTGGGGACCAGCAGATGGCATAATGGCTAAGACACTGGACTTCCATGCAATCGACTGCGGTTTAAGTTCCGGCCTGGTGGCTTAAACTCACGCCAGGCGCATGTGCATGCATGCCCAAGATCCTAAGAAGAGAATGGAGGAGAAGGGATTGTGGCATGGCCATCCTCCTTGGGGGTGGGGGTGGGGGTGGTGGGGGT
>NW_006160159.1:648768-650124 GCF_000334495.1 Tupaia belangeri chinensis
AAAAAAAGAAAAAAGAAAAAGAAAAAAAAGAAAGAAAGATAGTGAGAAATCACCCCCAGGAAGAATGGCCAAATCACAATCCCTTCTCCTCCATTCTCCTCCTGGGATTTTGGACATGCATGCACAAACACACTGTTTAATTTTCAAGTCTCTGGGTCCTAGACTCAAATTGTGATTGGCCATGTAGAGTCCACTGCCTTAACCATCACACCACCTGCTGGCTCCAGAAAAATAGTCTAATTATATTAAAAGCCAATGAACTTCACTTTGCAAAGTCAGCTTCATAAATTTAGCTTTTAAAATGTGCATATGATATTTATGGTCATCTAGTTGTCTTCCCAAATTTTATCAATCATAAGTTATACCAAGGTAATTTGAAATAACTATAATTGGTATATTAAAGAACTTAAGGAGAAATAGGATAAAAAATTTAAAAATTAGATGGATAATCTCAATAGGAATATAAAAACTATATGAGAGAATTAGGCTCAGGTGTGGGGTTTCAGGCAGTAGGCGGTCACTGCATGAAGCTGGAGCCATGTGGAAGGACTGGGATTCAGATTCAGGTTGACCTGAATACACCAGGCATGCTCTTGGGTTCTACAACGCTCCTGCCTGGCTGAAAGGCTGCGGGGAGGATTGTAGCATGTCGATACCCTGCCAGGGGTCCCTGTCTCTTTTTCTTTGTCTCATTTGCTCAATAACTAACTAACTAACTAACTAAATAAATAAATAAATAAACTTTTTTTTTTAAAAGAAGAATTGAAGGACCAGCAGTTAGCATAATGGCTTTGAAAAGAAGAATTGAAGGACCAGCAGTTGGCATAATGGCTATTTCGCTGGACTCCCATGTAGTCGACCGCGGTTTGAGTCCTGGACCTGGTGGTTTAAAGTCATGTCAGGCACGTGTGAGTGTGTGCCCAAGATCCCGAGAGGAGAATGGAGGAGAAGGGATTGCGGTGGGGCCATTCCCCCCTATGGGGTGATTTCTTGCTTTCTGTCTGTCTGGCGAGCACACGTGCCCTATAGCAAAAACCTCTAACGAAAAAAACACAAACAAACATGGTAACAGAGTCATAGCATATCTTTGATAAGCTAATAAGTATAATAAAAAAAGCCATGGAAAAATCAATAAACTTTGGTGTAGTGGTTACATCACTAGAAACCCACATGGCCAACAGCAGTTTGAGTCCCAGACTCAGCAGCTTGAAACTCACACCAGGCACATTTGTGTGCTGTCCAAAATCCTAAGAGGAGAGTGGAGAAGGGTTTTCAGTGTGGTCCAGGGGGTGACTTCTTGCCTTCTTTCACTCTATCTTTCTGGCGAGGACACTCGTCTTATAGCAAAAATCTCTC
>NW_006160159.1:651494-677778 GCF_000334495.1 Tupaia belangeri chinensis
TATAGCAAAAATCTCTCCCTAAAAAAAAAAAAAAATCAGTAAACTTGAAAAATAGGTCAATAGAATTTACTCAAACTGCTCAGACTGAAATATAAACAGATGATTAAATTAAATAAAGAAATCAAGCATGGAAAAAAGATAAAAGGAAATCAGGGAAGAATTTCCAAGATCTGTGGAAAGAATATCAAGCATTGTAGTACATAAAAAGTTGACCCTAACAGGGAAAAAATGATGGATCAGGGGATAAAAAATGTTTGAAGAAAAAGCAGTGTAGAATATCGCAAATTTAATTGGACACACCAAACCACAGATTAAAGAGGCTCAGAGAATATCAACCAGATGTATTTAGAAAATATAGCAACCCCTGAATATGTCATATTAAATGATTGACACAGAAGACAAACAGAAAAATCAAAAGCAGACTTTAGAGGTGAGGGAAACATTACTTGCAGAGTAAAAAATAATTATGAGCCTTCTTATTAGAAACATGCAAACCAGGAAAAGAGTATGTTGACATATTTAAAGAGTTGAACATTAGCAGGACAAATAAAAAAAATTTCAGCCCACATCCTTTCACAGAAAATAAATCTTGGCAACTACTCTCAAATAAGAGCACCTTGTGGGAGATTACAAGTCTAATGGAGAGAGATTCCAGCACCCTCCTAGGGTAAAATATCCAAAAAGGCACATTGAAGATGATAAGAAAAACAGTTTTACTTGACCACATCACTCCTTCAATGAGGTCTCACAGCTCGATGCCAGTAGAAACCTCTTTAGTCTGTGATTTCTCCCATGAGGCAAAGTGACATTGTAATGGGTGCCTGATTTCCCAATCATATGGCACACCTAGGATCAGGAAAAGGGGGCACAGTATCATAACAATTGAGGTGCAGAACTGAAGAAATGACTATAGTTTTTACAACCTTCTCATGAACCTCATCAGATGATCTGCCCATCAACTCTGTAGGAGGAGACTCCTGAAGACATCCTTGCAACTGGTCCATGTGTAGCTCCAGCACTCCATGGGCTCCTCTGCCTCTTTAGCTAGGGCCTTTTATGGTGACCTTCACATATTACATATGAACCATAACAGATTGTGCATACATATGTGCAGACAGCTAGTTAAAATCTATAAGATTGAGAGAAAGCATTTAACATTTAAAACTTTGGGGCATGCACCTAAGAAAAATAAACAAGATTACCTTACATCCATCTGACTTTGTGAGACCAAGAGAATACAAACACTTTTAAAACTCTTCCTTTTCCCTGATTATCCAAGAGGGAACACAATAAGTTTGGTGGGTTCATACGTATAAAATCCCTAGCAAGGATTGGTAAAGATCTTTCTCCCCCAACATCAGTCAGTAAAACTGAAGGAACAGATATCTTATTCAAATATAAAGATAGTAGCACAAGACTTCTAGGAACATGAAAATTCAAAGAAACATGAAACCATCAAGAAAATACAACAATGTTCAGTTACCAACTTCAGTGAAATGGAGATCTATGAATTACTAAGTAAAGAATTGAAAATGATTATGAGATAAAAATAGTATCAGTAAAATAACTGATGAGCAAAACAAGTTAATAAGGAGTTAAAAATCATACAGAAATTCTGGAGATACATTTTATAATAATAAAAATAAAGAAATGCAATAGTTTGTATGAATTGCTAACTTCATCAAACCAAAAAAGAAGAATATGTAAACTAGAAGACAGGTCATTTAAAATTGTCTAGTTAGAGAGGTAGTAATTAAAAAAAAAAATACCAAAGAATTTTAAAGCCTAAGGGATTTACAAGATACCACTAAGCAAACCAATATATGTATTACAAAATTCCCAGAAGGAGAGAGAGAAAGGGACAACAAGGTTATTTAAAGAAAACAATTAATCAATCAGTGTAAATCTTTGCCTATCAATTACTACTATAAATGTAAACAAATTGAATATTCCAATAAAAGGACATGGAGTGACTAAATGGAATAAATTAAAACAAGATCTAACAATAGGCTGCCTATAACAAATTCACTTCAGCTTTAAGGACACTCTCAGTTTGGAAGTTAAGGATAGAAAAAGATATTCTGCATGAACTGGAACCAAATTAGAGGTGGTTATACTTAGACAATGCAGACACTATATTAAACACTGTAGGTTTTAACTTATAGTGATGGTTACAGCAGCCAGATCCGACAAGGCTGATGGCACAAGTTGAGTCATGGAACCAGTGGACTGAAAACATGCAGATTGAACATACATACATGCCCAACATCCCAATAGAAGGGAGAGATGGCAGAGAAGGGATTGCAATATGAACATTCCCCATAGGGAGTGCTTTATCACTTTGTCATGCCCTTTTTCTTTCTTTCTTTTTCTTTCTTTCTTTCTCTCTCTCTCTCTCTCTCTCTTTCTTTCTTTCTTTCTTTCTTTCTTCTTTCTTTCTTTCATCTTTCTTTTTTCCTTTTCTTCTTTCTTTTTCTTTCTTTCTTCTCTCTCTCTCCCTCTCTCTCTCTTTCTCTCTTTTTCTCTCTCCGTCTCTCTCTCTTGCTCTCTGGAAAATGTATGTGACCTTTGGAAAAACTTAAAAATAAAATTAGTTAAAAATTGCAAGAAGATGTGAAGAAGATTATTCTATAAAATCACAGCAGTTAATTCATCAAGGGGATAGAGCAATCATAAGACTATATTACGCATTTTACAGCAAAGCAATAAATATATAAGGCAAACATATTTTTAATTGCCAAAGATTGAGGGCACTTGCCAGAGAGCGAGAGAAACAGACAGAAATGGAGAAAGGAAGACTGAGAAAGAACCCTTCCCAGGAGAGGGGTGTCACACTGCAAGCCCTTCTCTTCCATTTGTTTTTCCATCCTGTTGGGATTTGGGACAGGCACACACATTATACATACCTGGTGTGTTTTTTAACTCACTAGAAAGGTGATTCAAACCATGGTAGGCCCTGTGAGATTTGAGACTCTCAATCACTAGATTATGGGGCTGGCCCTATAATACAAATCGAAACGGACTAGAACAGTATTAAATAGCAATACAATAATAACGAGGAACTTCAATGCCCAACTTTCATCAATGAAGAGATCATTCAGGCAGAAAATCAATAAAGAAACAATGGACTTGAAATATACTATAGATCAAATGGACCTCCCAAGTGATATAACTGAATATCAAGAACAGAAAGAATATTGAAAAATTCACAATATGTCAAAATTAAACAACAAATTTCTGAACAACCATTGGATAAAAGAGAACTCAAAAGGGAAATAAAAATATATTTTGAGACAAATGAAAATGAAAAACAACATAACAAAAAGTATAGGACTCAGAAAAGCAGTTTTCAGAGCTAGGTTTATAAAAGTAAACACCTATGTTAAGAGAAAAATAAAAAATCTCAAATGAACAACCTAATTTTTTTCCTCAAGGAAGTAGAAAAATAAGAACAAACTAGCATGAAGTTAGCATAAGGAAGATAATAATAAATATTAGACACAAACAAATGAAATACAGACAACAGGAAAACAATATGAAAGAGCAACTAAGAATTGATATTTCAAAAAAATAGGCAAAATTGACAAACTCTTATCTAGATGAAGAAGAAAAAGATGACACAAGAGAATTAGAACTGAAAGAGAAGACATTACAGGTCATACTAGAGTATTGTAAACTTCACAAGAGATTAATTTGGGGGTCAGCAGGTAGTGTGGTGGTTAGAGCACTTAATTCCCACAATGGCCGACAGCAATTTGAGTCACAGACATGAAGGCTCACTTTCTTGCTTTCATTCTTTCTCTGTCTCTCTCTGTTCTCTCTCTCTGTGATGAGTGCACATGCCCTATGGCAAATTAAAATAATAATAATAATAATTAATAAAATAAAATAAATAGTTCTTTAAAAAGAGACTACTGTGAATAATCATTCAGTAATAAATTGAAAAACACAATATATGAAAAAAAGTCTAGAAATATACAACCTATCAAAAGCAAATGATTAAAAAGAAAAGAAAATTAGAACAGATCAATGATGGGAAAGGTAATAAAATCAGAAATCTAAAATCTCCAAAGAAAAGCCAAGACCAGATGGCTTGATGGGTGAGTTCTACTAAATATGTAAGGAATTAATTCTTATCATTCTCAAACACATCCAAAAAATTGAAGAAGAAGGAACACTTCCAAACTCATTTTAGGAGGCCAACATAACCCTGATACTAAAGCCAAAGACATTGCAAGAAAAGAAAATCACAGGCCAATATTCCTGATGAACACAGATGCAAAAATCCTCAAGAGAATAGTAGCAAACTAAATTCAAATATATATCAAAAGAATCATACACAAGCTCAAGTAGGAATTTTTTTTTTTGGTTTTTTTTTTGAGAGGTTTTTGCTATAGGATGCATGCACTCACCAGAAAGAGAGAGAAACAGAGAGACAGGAAATGAGAAATCCCTCCCCAGGGGGGATGACATTGCCACGAATCCTTCTCCTCCATTCTCCTCTTGGGATCTTGGGCATGCACGCACACGTGCCCGGCGTGAGTTTAAGCCACCAGGTCCGGGACTCAAGCTGCAGTCGACTACATGGGAGTTCAGTGATATGGCCCTTACGCTAACTGTTGGTCCCAGGCTCAAGTAGGATTTAACCTGGGAGTGCAAGGATGGCATAATATATTAAATTCAATAAATAGTATATACCGTATTAATGGAATAAAGAATACAAATCATATGACTATCTAAGGTGATGTAGAAAAATAATTTCTAGCATCTTTTCATGATAAAAAATCTCAACAAGTAAACTACAGAAGGAATGTACTTGAAAATAATAAAGGCTGTTACAAAAGTCCACAATTGACAACATACTCAACAAGGTAGAACTGACTGTTCTCTCCCTAAGATTAGGAACAAGACAACAGTGTCCACTCTCATCATGTCTATTCAACATAATACCAGAAGTCTTGCCAAAGCAATTCAGCATATTAAAACTTGAGGTGCAGAGGCCAGGTGGAGGTGCAGTACTAATTCAACTGGTCCCATATGAAAACTACCTCCCTGAATATGCTGTTTACACACTTGGATGCCCATGATCCAAGTTGGCTGAGATTGCAAGTAGGTCAGAGTTGGGAATTCTGTGGAGCGTGCCTTTCTTTCTCTTTCTTTCTTTTTCTCTGTCTCATGGAAGAAATAAATAAGTCAACTTTTTAAAAGTGGAGGGGTTCAGCTAGAAGTATATAGGAAATATAATATTATAATGCTTTTACTAAGACCAGCTAGTAGCTGTTCTTGAGGCAGCTAGATCTCATATGGCCAATGGTGTGGTTCAAGTTTTGGCCCCAGTTGCTTAAAAAACCAAGTATATGTGAGTGTGTATCCAAAATCCTAAGAGGAGAAAGCGGTGGAGGCAAAGGGGCTGTGGCAAGCAGAATTCAAGACTAACAGAAGAAGTAGAGCAGAAATCAATAATATTTAAAATAAATAAAAGTGATAAATTTGAAGCTTGTTCTTTGCACAGGCTAATGAACTTGGTAAATTTCTGGAAACACTGATCAAGAAGAAAACTTGGGGCAATTTAAATTATTAATATAAAAAATGGAAGTGGACAAAACATTTAAAAGTAAGTAATGGAACACTATGAACAACACAGGTCCACTTTTATTTTTATTTCTTTCTTTTCTTTTTTTCTTTTTTCTTTTTTTTTTTTTTAAGGAGAGATTTTTCCTATAGGGTGCATGGGCTCATAATAGAGACAGAGAAACAGAAGGTGAGAAATCATCTTCCAGGCAGATGACCATGCCCAATCCCTTCTCCTTTCTCCTCTCAGGATGTTGGCTACGCACACGTGGCCGCCATGAAATTCAAGCTGCTGAGTCCAAGATTCAAACTGCGGTCAGCCATGTGGGAGTCCAGCAATGTAACCATATGCCATCTACTGATCCCAAGGTCCATAAATTCAATAACGTCTACAATTCTCTGTAAGAGACAAACTGTAGAAATTCACTCAAGAAGAAACAGGTGACATGAGAAGTTCTGTATCTATTTTTAAATTAAAACAATAGTTTAAATTTTTCCAAAAAATAAAACTTAAGATTGAGATAATTTTACTGGCAAAATCCACCAAATGTTTAATTAAAAAATAAAATCAATTCTACACAACCAATTGCAGGAAATAGAAGAAAGTATGAAAAACTGCTTGGCTTATTTATTTATTTGTTTAGCTCATTCTTTTAGATAAATTGAGGCCACAGTTTTTTACATTTTCATTAACCGTTCATTTCTTTTCTTTGCTTTTCTTTTTAAAAACATATTTGATCACTACAAATCATTTAGCTTGTTAAAGAATTTACCCAACATAAAATACATCTCAGACCAGTCCAGTTGAGAATACTATGCATGTTATTTTAAACAGGTAATAAACCAATTCTGTGTCCTAAAAATATCTTGCTTCTCTATTTTTTCTCCCTAATGTCCTTCCCTCCCTGCACTCTTCCCCTTTCCTACCCTCCTTCCACACTGTCTCCATTATCCATAACTATTTTCAATGCATTTATGTCCTCCAATCTTTCAGTCTCTACTGTAGTGTCATTTAAAAAAATGTCTATTTTATAACTCATGATAGCATGTGTGTATACATGAGGAAGTGGGTGACAGAGAAAAAAATTAAGTAATGAAAGTCTTTGTTAGTTTGCTAAATTATGTCTTAATTTTTGCTTTAATAATTTTGAAATTACTGGGACCGCAGATGGCATAATGGCTACGTTGCTGGACTCCCATGTAGTCAACTACAGTTCGAGTCCCAGACCTGCTGGCTTAAACTCATGCTGGACACATGTGTGTGCTTGCCTAGTATCCCAAGAGGAGAATGGAGGAGAAGGGACTGTGGTATGGCCATTACCTCCGGGGAGTGTGTGGGGTGATTTCTCACTTGCTGTCTCTGACTCTCTCTGTCTTTCTGGTGAGCACACATGCCATAAAGCAAAAAACTCTTAAAAAATGTTTTTTTTTGAAATTGCTGAAAGGAATATTTAAATCTAAATAAATAAACTAAGATAAACTCATGTAAAGCAACAAGGTCTAGATGGTGGGGCAGCAGTAGAACATGACACTTTGTGAGGTTGACGTACATGGAAAAGTTTCAGGTTCCAGTCCAGAGACCTATCTGAGTGTTTGAGCGTGCTGGATGCACATGTACCCATGATCCAGTGCTGGCCATGGCTAAGGTGAGGGTGTGGTGTTGGAGCTCTATTCTATGCTGTCTCTCTGACTCTGTATCTGTGTGTTTCTCTTGATTATAGAAGTAAATAAATGCACTTAATTTTGTTTATTTATTTATTTATTTTGCATAGGGCACATGTACTCTCCAGAGAGAGACAATGAGAGGCAAAGTGAAAAATCACTCCTCTCACCTTGGGGGATGACATACTACAATCCCTTCTCCTCCCTTCTCCTGGGATTTGGGGCATGCATACACACATACCAGGCATGATTTTTCAAACTTCCAGTTCTGGGATTTGAGCTATGTTCAGACATGTGGGAGTCTAGCACCTTATACACCATGCCACCTGTTGGCCCCAAAGATTGTTTTTTACAGTAGAATTTAGTTGTATGGCCTACGTAGCTGACTATGCAGTTCAAGTCCCAGAGTTGGCAGCTTGATAAAAACAGCAGGCAAGTGTAGGTGAGTGCCTAAAATCTCAGGAGAAAGGATTGTGGTATGGCCACCTCCAGGGGTTGATTTCCCACTTTCTCTGTCTCTCCTCTCTCGCTCTCGTCCACTCTCCAGTCAGTTCATGTGCCCTTTGAAATAAACTAGGACCAGCAGTTGGCATAATGGCTACATCACTGGACTCCCATGTGGTTGACCATGGTTCAGGTCCAGACTCAGTGGCTTAAATTCATGCTGGGCACCTGTGCGTGCATTCCCAAGCTCCTAAGAGGAGAATGGAAGAGAAGGGATTGCAGTGTGGCCATCCCCCTTGGGGGGTGATTTCTCACTTTCTGTCTCTCTGTCTCTCTCTCTCTCTTTCTGGCGAGCGCACATGCTATATATCAAAAATCTCTCAAAAAATATAAAGAAAAAGAAACTAATTTAATTAAAAATAAATTTAACAATATTATTTAGTATACATTTAATGGTTATTATAAATTTTTAACTAGTTAGTTCAGTTACAGTGATCAACACCCATTTTTATTATATCCAAATTGTCAGTTGAATTTAATAGCTCTGAATAAAAATGTTAAATGTTTCTCTTTAATAAATTCCTCCCAAACTGATTATAACATATGCACACATATTGAGTTATTACTGTATAACAATATATTTTTTAGAGAGATTTTTGCTATAGGGCACATGCACTCACTAGAGAGACAGAGAAAACCAGAGAGAGAAAAAGTGAGAATTATTTCTCTCTGGGGTGGGTGGCCAGGTCATAATCCCTTTCTTTCCATTCTCCTTTTGGGATTCTAGGCACACACACAAATTTGCCTGGTGTTAGTTTCAAACTGTTAGGTCCAGGACTTGAACCACTGTCAGCCATGTGGGAATCCAGCACTTTAATCACTATGCCACTTGCTGGCCCCAACAACATAATTTTAAAGTTGTAAAAATTATAAATGACTTTCTAATCTAACAGCTTAGTTTTCAAAAACAGGTTTAATGATTGAGGTATAGAAAGGATGTGAGTGTATTTTTGTCACACAATTATCAAGTCAGAAGCAGACGAGATTTTAGAATAATTGTTTTATTTATGCAGTAAAATGAAATATATATATAAAAAATTAACCAAAAGAAAGCAAAATAAGCAATGAGCCGAATTCAGGTGGGAATATTCTGTAAAAAATCAAACAAGCAAAAAAATGAACTAATCTTCTCTTGTTGTAAATACCTTATTTGATTAAATGCTATTTAAGAAAATAATAATCGCGGGACCAGCAGTTAGAGTAATGGCTATGTCGCTGGACTCCCACATAGTCGACTGCGGTTCACGGTCTGGACCCAGTGGCTTAAAACTAATGCAGGGCATGTGTGCTTGCGTGCCCAAGATCCCGAGAGGAGAATGGAAGAGAAGGGATTGTGGCATGGCCATCCCCCTTGGGGGTTGATTTCTTGCTTTCTGTCTGTCTCTCTCTGTCTGGCGAGCGCACCCACCCTATAGCGAAAAACCTCTCAAAAAAAAAAAAAAAAGGAAATTAAAAAAAAAAAGAAAACAATAATCAGAAACATGACATGGCCTGTGATTATGTACAGAATTTAGAAAATGTTCACATAATCTATACAATACAGAAGATGATAACATTTTGAAATAAAGAGATAAAAATTAATGATTCAAAAGCAAGACTAAAACTGTAGTATCTTTTCATCCTTCTGTAAATTAACTATTATAAAATAAAGCACTTACAATAAAATTTTATCAAAGAGTTTATTACAATTTATTGTTAAATTAGTGGTAAAAATAATTACACATATGTTTTTGTTGTTATCTGTGTGGTTTACATGTAAAATAAATAGTTACAAAAAATACAGTCTAAACTATTAGTAGACAATTTGTAAGTAGCAAGAATATGGCATTTTGTCAGATTTTATTTTTGCTTATCTAAATGCCATTAATTTGTACAATACATATTTATGACTTCTGTAATAACAAAAGGTTATTTATTAAAAAATTGCTTTCATTACCCTAATACAGAATAAAGCAAACATTAGAAAAAGGAATTTAGTATTTATTTTATGACTGATACAACCAAACAAGAAAATAAAAATATGTCAGCTCCTTTAAGTGTGTATAATTGAAATTTACTAATTATTTACATTTAAAAAATAGTTTTCGGGCCAGTAGGTAGAATGATAGTTAAGGTACTGGACTCCCACAAGGTTGACTGCAGTTAAAGATCTGGACCAGAGGGCTTGGAAAATCATGCCAGGGGTATGTACATGCATGCACAAAATCCTGAGAGGGAAATGCAGGAAAAGGAATTGCAGCGTGGCCATCCCACCTGGGGGGACGATTTTTCACTTTCTCTTTCTCTCTCAGTGTCTTTCTCTATCTCTATCCAGAGATTATATGTTCCTTATACAAAGGAGAAAGAAAAAAATAGCTAAAAGAAAAAAAGTAGTTTTAGGAGTTATTTTTCATCTTTCACAGTGAACTTCTATGGGTATGACCTAAATCAGACCAAAATATCTTAGCAAAAATCAAAAGTTATAGACATCAGGAATACAAATTAAATTCAAAAGGTCTTAGAATACAGCTGAATTACTCATTTATCTTAAGTAAACTAAAACTCTGCTCTAAATATATCTACAATTTAAAGTAAAATACCAATT
This sequence comes from Tupaia belangeri chinensis, assembly GCF_000334495.1. Taxonomy (NCBI): domain Eukaryota; kingdom Metazoa; phylum Chordata; class Mammalia; order Scandentia; family Tupaiidae; genus Tupaia; species Tupaia belangeri. The sequence continues at coordinate 661,816 of NW_006160159.1, forward strand.
TTTAATTATTTTAGCTTTGAAATTATCAGAATAGATACTAGAGGCATAAAAATGAATTTTTAAAATTGTTTCCTTAATTCTCTTAATTTCCTACATCCTGTAAATAAAAATGCCCCAACTAGGGTTATAATAATACAGAAGTACTTTGGAATGACACACTTATTGACATGAAATATAATGATGAAAAGGAAGAGTGCCAACCTTTAGAAATTTGTATTTTATTTTTCTGGAACTAAGTTATTTAAAACAAATTTCAGAAAAATCCAATTTGTAGGAAAAAATACAGTAAATATCTTTTTACCTTAGCCTTTGAAAACTTCATAGTCTAGATATTACTTAATATTATAAAAGTCAATGATTTTATTGAATGACCAGTTAATAAATCGGTAGGGTCTTTCTTATCAGATCTTACTGGCAGTGAAAAATGAAAGAGCTGTCTGTATCCTGTACTACTGCCACTTACAGAACACTGTGGCAAAAGCCCTCCCAGTGTCCCATACTTAGTGGAATTTATTTTTAAGTAAATTAGAATGGAAAGGAGCAGGAAAAACTCCTAGCCTAGAAGTCAAAGAAGAGGATTCTGAATGTAATCACTTTTACAACAATTACTCAATTAGTAAAACATTCTGTTATTTGTAAATTTGATGCATTTATGGATACCTATATAATCTGGCAAAGAAAAGAAAATGTTAGCAAATACAAACAAATGTAGCAAATATATAATGAAATAGAGCCTAGTTTTAGAAAATGAAACAAAATAGTAATTTTATGTTTATATCACATCTCAGCTAGAATATTTAAAAATTGTTTTATATTTGACTTGGGTAAATAAATATCCACTAGTAGTCTTTTTCCTAAGTTTTTCAAAATACAGCATTCAAAGATTTCTTACATCAAAGTTCTTTAATTTCAATGGAAAACAAATAGTTCTAATTCTTTCTCATTGGTTGTATTTTGTATCATATTTTTAGATCATGTTATAAACTATATTTTATTCTAACATATTCATTTAAACTCAAGTTTTATTTTATTACTCAAATTTGAGTAAAAAATATATGGATTTCTAAAAACTATTAAATTTACCTCAACATTAAATACATGCCTTTGAATCCTGGACTTCTTTCTACAATAAAACTGAACTAGATGGCTATAGAAATTCTTATATATAACCCTTCTGGAAAGAGGAGATCACACAGGATAAAAGAGTGTGTGGGGACCAGCAGTTAGCGTAATGACTATGTCGCTGGACTGCCATGCAGTTGACCGCTCTTAGAGTCCCAGATCTGGTGGCTTAAACTCACACCAGGCACGTGTGTGAGCTTGCCCAAGATCCCAAGAGGAGAACGGAGGAGAAGGGATTGAGACATGGGCATCCCCCATGGGGGGTGATTTCTCACTTTCTGTCTCTCTGGCTCTCTCTTTCTGGTGAGCGCATGTGCCCTATAGCAAAAAAAAAAAAAAAAAAAGTGTGTGTGTGTGTGTGTGTGTGCATATGCACACGTGCACATATAGCACACATATTCATATTCATGGGGAGAATCTTGTAAAGCTCATGGAAAACGCATATTATGAAAAACTATACATGAATTCCAAAATGCATTTGTACTGAGGACCAGCAGTTGGTGCAATGGCTATGTCGCTGGATTCCCATATGGTCCACGCAGTGTTTTAAACTCATGACATGCACTTGTGCGTGCATGCCCAAGATCCCAAGAGGATAATGGGAGAGAAGGAATTGCAGCATGGCCATCCCTTCTGGGGGAAGATTTCTTTCTTTCTCTCTGTGGGAGGTTGCGCACCAGCAAACATCGCCGGTTTCTCAGAAAGCAAACAAGGGAACCAGCAGTTAGTGTAATGGCTATGTTGCTGGACACCCATGTAGTGACCGTGGTTCGCGTCCCGGACCCGGTGGCTTAGAACTCACGTTGGGCGCATGTGTGTGCGTGCCCAAGATCCTGAAAAAAAAAAGAAAACAAATAATTACACAATGCCAAAGGCCACAATTGGTTCCCTTCAAAAAACCTGACCTTCAAAACCATACTCTGATTGGCCACTAGAATCCCTCAGATTTGCATATTGGGCACCTCATGATTGGTCCAAAAGCAACCAATCATAACCCACCTTTTACAACCAATCATGGCCCACCAGCGTGTATATAACCATGATCCCTGGTCCACAATCTCCAGATGACCAGGAAGACGACACAGACGATGCTGAAGACCCTGAAGTGTTGTAACACTGCATCGTCTCCGGAAGAGCCTGCACCATGTCATCTCCGGACAACCCTGAAGAGTTGTGACACCGCGTCGTCTCCGTGCTGCTCACAATAGACGACGCAACCCTGAAGAGTTGTAACACTGCGTCATCTCTGTGCTGTACCGTGCTGCCCACAATAAACCCATCTGACCCTGAAGACACTGTGTCATCTCCGTGTTGTAACACTGCGCCACTTGTCCCGGCTCTCACTCCTTCCCTCAGGAAACCTGTTTGACTGTTCCCCCCGGGTCAGGACACCTCTCCATCTCCCTCTGCCTTTCTGGTGAGTGCATGCACCCTATAGCAAAAACTTCTCAAAAAAAAAAAAAAAAGTATTTTCACCCAAAAATCCACACTTCAATTACATTTTTTCATGAACTTTTGAAATCTCCTCATAAACTGGCAGGAGATTAAGGGTATTTCTAATAGACTAAAAATAGTGTAGACCCTTAACAAAAGGATATACTGATGCCATAATTTGCCCTGCAAAAATTTAACCAAATTTCCTGAGGAGTTAAGGAGTTAAGGAACATTTTATTGGGTGGACAGTGTTAATTAACTTCAAAGTGTGTATGTTAATGATAGAGCAATTAGTAGGCAGCTAACACACAAAAAAAGTAAAGCTAATAGACAAACTAGAAATAAAATAGAATCATAAAAAAGAAACAAGGTACAAATGGTCATCTGGAAAAGCAAAGTAGCGTGGTTGAGTTGGACCCAATAATATCAACAATTGCATTAAATGTCAATAATCTAAATTCTGTAGTTAAAAACAGAGATCATAAGGCTGGAAAATAATCAAGAACTGGTTATTTACTGTGTACAATACACATATTTGAATCATAAAAACAAGCTAAATGAAAAAAAAAAGATGTATCATTCGAACACTAATTACATAAAAGGTAAATTTACTATATTAATGTCTTGTAGAATATACTTTAAAGTCTAGTATCAGAGATAAAAGTATTTGTCATAATGATAAATGTGCTTAGGCACCTGTTAACAGACTTAACAGACCTTTAAAATAAATGTTACAACTAAGGTAACAGCAAAAGAAACAGAAAAAAAATTATATTTGGAGATTACAACAATCATGTCTCAGTTTAGTTAGTTTAAGTAGATAAAAATTAAAGTAAGGATAAAAAAGACACAAATAATATAAAAAAAAAACTTGATTTAATTGATGTCTTTAGAACACCATGAATTCCACCATCCATCGGCAACAGAAAGCATACTCTTTGTTTTGTTTTGTTTTGTTTTTGCAGAGATTTTTGCTATAGGGTGTGTGTGCTTGCCAGAAAGACAGAGAGAGAAAGAAAGAAAACGAGAAATCACCTCACCACCACCCCCACCCCCAGGAAGGATGGCTACGCTGAAACCCCATCTCCACTCACCTCTCAGGATCTTGGGCACGCATGCACACGCACCCGGCATGAGTTTAAGCCACCAGTTCTAGACTCAAACCATGGTCAACTACATGGGCGTCCAGTGATGTAGCGATTATGCCATATTCTGATCCCGGAGAAAGCATATTCTTTTCAAGGGCACATGAAGCATTCACCTATAGATTCCATTCAGTAAGCCATTAAACAAGTTTCAATAAATGTAAGAGTATTTCGGTTATACACAATAAGAATACAGAGAATATAATTTCCTCTAAGACTGTAAAAAGGCAAGACTGCCTCATTTCACTACTTCTATTAAACATCGCACTGAGTTCTTAGTCTATGTGTTAAGAAAAGAGTATAAAATAAGAGACATACATTTGAATGGAAGAGTAAAATTATAATTATTTGATGAATTCATGATTGTGGGCATACAAAGTCCTAGGAGGTTAAATAAAAATACCAGAACTGGGACCAGCAGATGGTGTAGTGTTTATCTTGCTTGACTCCCACATAGTTGACCATAGTTTCTGACCCTGAAGACACTGTGTCATCTCCGTGTTGTAACACTGCGCCACTTGTCCCGGCTCTCACTCCTTCCCTCAGGAAACCTGTTTGACTGTTCCCCCCGGGTCAGGACACCTCTCCATCTCCCTCTGCCTTTCTGGTGAGTGCATGCACCCTATAGCAAAAACTTCTCAAAAAAAAAAAAAAAAAGTATTTTCACCCAAAAATCCACACTTCAATTACATTTTTTCATGAACTTTTGAAATCTCCTCATAAACTGGCAGGAGATTAAGGGTATTTCTAATAGACTAAAAATAGTGTAGACCCTTAACAAAAGGATATACTGATGCCATAATTTGCCCTGCAAAAATTTAACCAAATTTCCTGAGGAGTTAAGGAGTTAAGGAACATTTTATTGGGTGGACAGTGTTAATTAACTTCAAAGTGTGTATGTTAATGATAGAGCAATTAGTAGGCAGCTAACACACAAAAAAAGTAAAGCTAATAGACAAACTAGAAATAAAATAGAATCATAAAAAAGAAACAAGGTACAAATGGTCATCTGGAAAAGCAAAGTAGCGTGGTTGAGTTGGACCCAATAATATCAACAATTGCATTAAATGTCAATAATCTAAATTCTGTAGTTAAAAACAGAGATCATAAGGCTGGAAAATAATCAAGAACTGGTTATTTACTGTGTACAATACACATATTTGAATCATAAAAACAAGCTAAATGAAAAAAAAAAGATGTATCATTCGAACACTAATTACATAAAAGGTAAATTTACTATATTAATGTCTTGTAGAATATACTTTAAAGTCTAGTATCAGAGATAAAAGTATTTGTCATAATGATAAATGTGCTTAGGCACCTGTTAACAGACTTAACAGACCTTTAAAATAAATGTTACAACTAAGGTAACAGCAAAAGAAACAGAAAAAAAATTATATTTGGAGATTACAACAATCATGTCTCAGTTTAGTTAGTTTAAGTAGATAAAAATTAAAGTAAGGATAAAAAAGACACAAATAATATAAAAAAAAAACTTGATTTAATTGATGTCTTTAGAACACCATGAATTCCACCATCCATCGGCAACAGAAAGCATACTCTTTGTTTTGTTTTGTTTTGTTTTTGCAGAGATTTTTGCTATAGGGTGTGTGTGCTTGCCAGAAAGACAGAGAGAGAAAGAAAGAAAACGAGAAATCACCTCACCACCACCCCCACCCCCAGGAAGGATGGCTACGCTGAAACCCCATCTCCACTCACCTCTCAGGATCTTGGGCACGCATGCACACGCACCCGGCATGAGTTTAAGCCACCAGTTCTAGACTCAAACCATGGTCAACTACATGGGCGTCCAGTGATGTAGCGATTATGCCATATTCTGATCCCGGAGAAAGCATATTCTTTTCAAGGGCACATGAAGCATTCACCTATAGATTCCATTCAGTAAGCCATTAAACAAGTTTCAATAAATGTAAGAGTATTTCGGTTATACACAATAAGAATACAGAGAATATAATTTCCTCTAAGACTGTAAAAAGGCAAGACTGCCTCATTTCACTACTTCTATTAAACATCGCACTGAGTTCTTAGTCTATGTGTTAAGAAAAGAGTATAAAATAAGAGACATACATTTGAATGGAAGAGTAAAATTATAATTATTTGATGAATTCATGATTGTGGGCATACAAAGTCCTAGGAGGTTAAATAAAAATACCAGAACTGGGACCAGCAGATGGTGTAGTGTTTATCTTGCTTGACTCCCACATAGTTGACCATAGTTTGAGTTCTGGCCTGGCGGCTTGAAACTCACACCAGGCGCATGTATGTGTGTGTGCCCAAAATCCTGAGAGAAGAATGGAGGAGAAGGGATTGCGGCATGGCCATCCCCCATGGGGATGATTTCTTGCTTCCTGTCTCTCTGGTGAGCACATGCTCTCTATAACAAAAGTCTTTAAAAAGAGAGAGAGATAGAGAGAGACAGAGAGTTAAATCCAAAGAATGAAAAGTCAATATAAAACAGTCAATTATAGTAGGGCACGGTGGTCCTAATTACTCCATAGGCTGAGAAAGGAGTATTGTGAATTTGAGGCAAGAGCCTTGGCAATATACCAAGACCCTGTCTCCAAAAACAAACAAACAAAAACAAACAAACAAAAACACTAAGTTGCACAACTGCATGTCTGTAATGTAGCAATGAGTAACTGAAAAATAAAATAAAATTCCAATTGAAGTGTATTAAAATAATAAAAAGGGAAAAATATTAGCAAAATATCAAAAAATCCATATACCAAAGCCATTACGTTAATAAATGGTTATGCATTGGAAGAATAAGTATTGTTAAGATGCCAGTTCTCTCCTAGTTACTCTATTGATTCAATGTAATTTCTCTATAAATCCTGACAGACTCTGCCATGTGTGTGTGCACATATGTGCGTGTGTGTGCAAATTGAAAAGCTGATACTGAAAACCAAAACCATAAGAGAGCCAAAACAATTTTGAAAAAAAGTACAAAGTTGGAGGACAAATACAATCTAATACAAAAAGTTACTAAAAAGCAATGGTAATATGGCATTGACAGTGGATATTAATCAATGAAACAATATTTGTAGGGGAAATTGACTTCTGACAATGATGACAAGATAGTTCAATGGAGAAAACAATCTTTTCTTAAAATGTTACTGAAAAACCTGCATATCCAAGTAGAGAAAAGTACATTTCAACCTCTTTGCAGAAACACAAACGTTACCTCAAATGTTTCACAGAACTTAATGTAAAAGCTAAAATTGTAAAACTCTGGTAGAAAATGTGGAAAAAAAGTTTCATAACCTTAGCAAAAGCAAATATTTATTTGATGGTAAAAAATTGTTAATAATTGATTTAACAAATGAAAAATAGATGCCCTGTGAGGCAATCCTGTATGGAAACTTCCCTGAGTTAAGTCTGGAGACTTCTCTAAGTTCTCTGGGCACATGCTTGCCCATGACCTAGACCTGGGGCTGAAGGCTGGGGAGGATCGCATCATCAAGATCCTGTTGAGAATTCTCACTCTCTCTATGATTGTCACTCATAGAAGTAATAAATAAATAACCTTAAAGAAAAAAAAAAAACTAATAAATGATGGCTGGCCCTGTAGCACCGAGGTTAAATGTTGTAATAGGAAATCCAGGACCTACATGGGTTGAGGCTTGAAGAACATGCCAGGCACACGTGTGTGAACACTCCAAATCCTGACAGGATAGAGAAATGGAGGATAAAGGATTACAACATGACCATGTCCCATTTCTGATGGAATCAATGGGTAGATTGAAAGTTCATCCATTTTGAGATGCTGCTTGCCAATTTCTCATCAAATTTAATCTATACGTGTCAATAACCTAGCAATTCCACTTCTAGATATTTACAGTAATGAAAGCATGTCCACCACAACAAAAGTATGAGTAAAGTTGCAAAGAAGCTCTATTCACAACAGTCAAAAACTAGATGTAAGCCAAATGATCATTAACAAATAAATGGATAAGTGAATAGTGTTAAGTTCATAAAACGACCTTCATTGCAACTAAGTGAAAAGAAAGACTTAAACACAGCACAACATGGATAAATCTCAAAACCATTAAAATGGGTAAAATTAGTCAGACACTGAGAATACTAGCTGCATATACAAAAGATTAGATAAAGCACAAATAATATGGTAACAAAAATAAATCAGTGGTTTGCTGGGGATGATTAAGAGAAGGGTTGACTAATTTGGGACACAAAGAATTGTTATGGGCTGATGGAGAGATGCTGTGTTTATTGTGTTTATGGTTGCATATGAACACATATTTTCTTTTCTTTTTTTTTTTTTGTGGAGAGGTTTTCCCTATAGGGCGCATGCGCTCGCCAGACAGAGAGAGACATAGAGACAGAAAGCAAGAAATCACCCCCCAGGGGGGATGGTCATGCCCCAATCCCTTCTCCTCCATTCTCCTTTCAGGATCTTGGGCACGCACACACACATGCCCGGCGTGAGTTTTAAGCCACTGGGTCTGAGATGCGAACCGCGGTTGACTACATGGGAGTCCAGCAACATAGCCATTACGCTAACTACTGGTTTCCTGTGCACATATTTTCAATAGATGAACAATAGGTGCATTTAATTTTATACCTCCATAGGATTGATTTTAAAAGTCCAGCACATACTGGGGACAAAAAAAAAAAAAGTCATTACAAATTGTTGACTTAGTATCTTTCTGGCTGTCTTAAACATTTTAATAATTTTCCTGATCCTAAGTTTCCTAAGTTCTACCAATTACATTAAGATGAAAGGAAATAATGTACAGTATATACATAAAGGACATAATAATTGTTTCCCATTATTTACAGAAATATTATAATCAGAGAAACTTTGATTTGAGTATTTTTATAATTATTTTCTAATAAATTTTACAACTCATATTTCATAACTGTGTCTCTAAGTCAGTAGACCACAGTCTCTGTTTTCACTAGAAAAAAACAGAATGATATGAGGCCGGCAGGTGGCATGGTGTTTAAGGCACTGAACGTCCACATGACTGACTACAATTCAAGTCCTCAACTCAGTGGCTTAAAAATCACACTGGGCACAGGTGCATGCATGCCCAATATCCCAGCAGAAGAATGGATAGAAGGGATTTCACAAAGGTCATGTCCCCTGGGAAGGGTGTGATTTCTCACTTTCACTCTCACTATCTCTCTGTCTTTCCCTGGCAAGTGCATGTGCCTCATGGAAAACAAAACAAAACAACAACAAACTTAAGGAACCAGCAGCTATGTCACTGAACTCCTATGTAGTCGACCACGGTTCGACTCCCGGATCTGGTGGTTTAAACTCATGCCAGGCGCATGTGCATGCGTGTCCAAGATCCCAAGAAGAATGGAGGAGAAGGGATTGCGGCGTGGCCATCCTCCCTGGGGGGTGAGGGGTGCTTTCTTGTTTTCTGTCTCTCTGTCTTTCTGGTGAGCACATGCGTCCTGTAGCAAAAAACTCTCAAAAAAAAAAAAAAAAAACTTAAAAGAAACAGAATTATATTTCCTTAATCAAGAGAGCACATATGTAAACTGCCAATTCTATCACCTAAACTGTATTACATAAGAACAAAATATTTGCTGAATTAATTAAAATTTTTATAAAGTTTATTTGGTTTATGAGAGAGAGAGAGAGAGAAAATGACCAGCAGCCTCAATCACTTCTCATGCCAGTTATCTTCCTCTAGCCTTCCCAACCAGACAGGATCAATGTGTGATGGGCACATGTTTTAATCATAGCAGCTGGGCCGTGGTTTAAACTCTGATAGTCATATTTTTTTAAAATCTGAGTATAGTCATTAATTGATTTAAACATTTTTCCATTAAATATATGCTGTACACCATTTTGAATTTTCTGAAGTGAAAGATAAAAAATGACATGATCACACCATCATGGAACTAACATTTCCAAGAAATTACTGAAGATATAATTAAGGAAACTGAATAACAGAATTTTTATGATAGGATCATTATCTGAATGTGTCTGGGTGGCAGTTAATTTATTATCCAGTTACTTTTGAAGTTGTCTATGCTCTCAAATTACTTAGTAAAAGCAGAGATTGATTCATAGGAAAGAAAATCAGTTCAATTTTTTTTGTTTCATGAAGAGCAAACAACATACTACAGTCTAGATTGTATACACTACAGTGTAGACTGTGTGCACTATAATCTAATATTTATGTATAGCTAGAACTATTTCCCAAATATACATTTAAGAAAAATTAAAAAAAATAAAATCAAGTAGATTATTACATGTATTACCAATTTTCTAATGTATTATAGATTCAGGTAAGTCTTGTTTGATTCCATCATATCAGATACTATTTTTAAGACTAAAAATATCAGAAATAGTGGCCTATACACAAAATCTCTTCTCTATAACACATTCAAATTGGTCAAACATAACTTTCTTGAATTACCTAAAGAAAAGCTGTTCACCAGAATCACACCTCTGATCATATCAGAAGCAGACCATCCCAGTTGCTTTCTGGTAAGAAATAACAAGAAGATCCAGAATTGTAAAAGATTGTACAAATATTTGCATATCTACTTTTAAACTTTGAAAGCGTCCATACTTTAAAAATTGACCTGCTTTACATTTTAGAAAAAAAAGTTCAAAGGTTGCTACATGTGATGTTAAAACCTGTGATTTCTCAGATGAGTCCATGTTTACCAGCAAGGCTCACCCAGGAGGCCAGCTGAACATCCAGTGTACTTTCCCCTTACTGTGGTCAGTGAATCAGCAAGTGTTACAGGAGTTCAGGGTGAAATGCCAGGTGCTATTTCAACAGTCCCTCTTTCACAATGCTCAGGGTGGGGTCACTCTGTTAGACCCTGATAAGGTTACTGGAACTTAGTTCCTGGGGTGGTCAAGTTAACATCCTCCACCCTCACATACTCTGAATGTAGAAGGTAGTCACAGAAACCTGGTTCCCTTTTTTGGGCAAAAGTCTACTCACCACAAGCTGCTTATTAAACCCTGTCTGGAAAATATTATTCACTGAAATCATGTCTCCACAGCATAAAGTTTAATTTTGTAATTAACCAAACCATCTGTCATTGCAAGGCTCTCTTAAGGCCATCCAAACAGAAGAACTTTTACTTGTAGAGCCTTGCATGGTGAGTAGTGGTTTTTGTAATGAGTGACTGTGAGAAGGAAATGGTATGAATTTCAAATGATGGCTACAAATAGGTTGTTAAATTTCTTCTTTCTTTGATAACTTACCAACTCAGAAGAAACTAATTTTTGAAAAGAAATACAGCTAGTTGCATCTTTTCTCAGATTATTGCCCTTTCCATTAAATGTTTAGCTTTCAGCATTATAAAATAAAGGTTATCTGAACAGTGCTGTTGCAGCAAAGGATTGTCCATTTATGTATAACGGTAATACTTCTTTTAAAACTTAGGAATAGTACCTAAATGATCAAAAAGAGGCATTAATCAGTTACATTCGTTTTCCCTTTAGATTCCAAGGGAATCTGGATGCAGTAAGTACCCACAGAACCACATGCCACATGATGGATTTCAGTCCTCAATGGGCTGCATATACAACAGTGGTCCCTTAAGATTGTAATAGAGCTGAAAAATTCCTATTGCCTAGTGATGTCTTAGCCATCCTAATATCATAGTGTAAAGTGTTTCCCATGTGTTTGTGATAAAAAGACAAACTACTGTGCTATTAGTCATATAAAAGCACAGTACATACAATTATGTACAGCACATAATACATGATAGTGATTATAAATAACTGTACTCCTGGTTTATGTATTTCCTGTACTAGAGTTTTCATTATTGTTTTGGAGTGTGTGTATTTCTACCATACATACAGAATAATCTTATTGCAAAGCACTTGGCCTTTTACACTTGCAGCAACTAGTTCAACTTGTGCTTGCTTACTGCATCTCCTGAGTGCTACATTTTCTCTTGTACTTGATTTAATCTCATATGGTTTGTTCATCATGATCTCTAAGTAACAGGCTATACATAATAGCCTAGGTGTGTGGTAGGCTACAACATCTAGGTTTGTGTAAGCACACTCTGATGTTTGCACAATGTTGAAGTTCCCACAGGACACATTTCTCAGATCACATTCCTGTCTTTATGTGGCACATGAGTATATTAACACATGCAAATGCAGCGACATCAAGGAATCAGAAATCTAGAAGTGAAGTGACAAAACACTATCAAGTGAGTATGATTTGAATTAGTTTTGGATTTGATTTGGACCCTTAATGACTATATGATACATATTTGAATCAGCTCAGAACTAATAGCCGAGACTAGATTTGAAGGTTTTTGTATTGGATACATGTTTAAAAAACAGCAGAACATTTGTAGAATTTTATAACAGAAATTATACATATAGATCTTTATAATTGCAATATATAGTGTAAGGGTCCCCAAATGGGAAATGATTCTGAGCAGTTCAATTTATACAATACTTTCCACATCTTAGAGTTGATATGATTAAATTATGATTAAATTATGATATAGTCTACCAAAAGGATGAGTAGATTTAAAAGTGATGATGAGAGCCGCATATTGATAGTTAGGCTTTCTACAACATGTTTGTTGACCTGAAATTGAGAATTTTAATTAACAATTGAATTGATAGTCTCCTGGTCAAGTAGACAGTTTGTTCTGAGGTTACCTATAGCTTCTTACACTTAATACTGAAACAGTACATATGTAGATCCTTTACTCTAGCAGTAAGGATGAACAGGAAAGGCAATTCTAGACCTAGAAAAACGTGGTTTGTATGGGCTAGCTGTTTTCCGATGAGATCAGTGTAGCCCTGCCACCTGCACTCCAAAAGATTGGTCCCAAGAGAGCGATGATGTCATTATGCCAACACCATCACAACTTAGTGTTGTTATATTGAGTCAGCTAAACTTGGCCCCATATTGGTCTGGATTCTGTTCTCCTGGCTTAAACTCACAGTTTAGAAATGACAATCTTTTTAAAAAGATTGTCATTTCTTCAGTTACACTTATCTTAATTATCATTTATACTCTGGAAATTTTACCTGGATAATGATGGAAAAATCTAAGATTTGACCTTAAGTAGAATATTACACATTTCCCTTTGAAAAGGTACATAGCTAATATCCCACTTACAACCACGTTTTCAGTATGTAATCTATATGTAAACTTTATTTATATAAGTAATCAGTTGCCAAAAAGTAATTGCCAGTAAAGACAGAAGGTGAAAAGGAAAACATTAAGCATTCCTAAATTTCAAACTATTTTAACTAGTAAGAAAAAAAAGAAAACCAAGCTAGGTAATTCCAGTTTGGAATGATGCATACAAATATTTCACAAACTTCAGTAAAGAAACTGGAGAAAGATCCCACCAAGATTATTACAACTAATGAATGTGTTTTATTTCTAATTACACATCCATCTTTATTTTGTATTAGTACATAGTTATTGAATGAAATAAAAATGCATTAACATGCCATATTTCAATTATCCACCTTAGGCTTAGAGCTTAGTTTTAAGTATTTAGGAACTATCTTAGAAACTTGAGTGAGGCAGTCAAACTCTATCTTTGAATATTACAAGATGATTTTCTTAAAAGATTGAAAAGAGGAAAAAAAATAGATAATATCAGTCAATCTTAAAATTAAGTCACACAAAACCCACACTAAAGCTAAAATAATCTCTTCAGTATCTTAAAGGTACATATTTAAAAGCACAATTAAAAATAATTAAAATGAAAAGTAGCAACTCAATAGAATTTCTGCCTATTATTGGTTATCAGATAGAGACGATTTTGAAAGAAAAATTTTGTACAGTTTTCCTCCCCCTTTCTATCAAAACTAATCCTTATTACAATAAATAAGATGAATCAGGTAATAATTCATCATGACCTTAGGTCATTTTTCCTCAAATAAAGGATTTTTTTTTAAATAAGCAATTCCAAACTTCTAAATATCTCTTATTTTGTTTTTAAGTAATATTGTCAAATTGTCTAGATTAAGCATTTCTCCCTTCATCTGTTTAATTTCTTTTAATTTTGTGAATAAAATCATAAGCCAGAGAAAGAGTAAGTCAACTTTATTCATTGGCAGTGAAGTAAAAGAAAGCAAAAATAAGAAATTACACTGAGAAAATAATAAAAATATTGTTTTGAAATCATTCTTTTTCATTATTGAGCTATGTATGCCATATTTATCAGCAGCCCTTATGTTTTCAAAATTGGTACAGATTGGACTGGTTATATACTAGTGAGTCATCCAGTTTGGGAATTTACCAGTAACAAATCTCTACAGTTCAACCCTCCTGCTCTACCTCCACACATAATTTTAAGTATTTTATAAGCAGAACAAAACATAAATAAATATTAGGGTAGTTTTAGGTTTGTTCAAGATTTAAGTATCACAAATAATCTGAATTGACATACCATATTATTTTTCTTGATGATTTTCAATTTATTTGGCCCTAGAATCATGATATTCTTTCAAAAAAAAAAGACATAAGTCAAATTATGCTTACCAAAATCAGTATCTTTAGATAATTCAAACCAAATTTCAAATGATTCTCTTCAAAATCTCTCAATAAGTTTGTTATTGAATATGCTGAGAAGAAAGAAAAAAATTTCATACTGAACTTCGATGATATTAGCTTTTGTATAAATTACCATCTAAGAAAAGTGAAAAATACTTTTAGTAGTTGAATATCTTACTTTTGCAATTATTTAATCAGTGAGAAAATGTTAAGTAACTTTCTAACATTGACCATTATTATTTTAATATTAAAAAAATCTTCAACAAAATACAAAAATTGATTTTTCATACTTAATTTCAGAAAATAAAGCACGAAAGAAGTGATCTTAAGAATTTATATTTATTCAAAGAAAAATAGTAAATATCCTGACATTATCTATTTGGGGATAATAAACAATGTTTTAGAATTGGGAAAATTTGTCATAATTAAAATATTTTTGAGAATCAAAATGGTTAATTTCTATTCATTGTAGATAATGTGTTGGCTATAATATTCTATTGCTTTGAATGTATTTTTAATATGCTTTCAGAATTCATGAAAGACTTCTTTTCATCCTTCAATACTTTTTGTTTCCAAAATCTTCTGACTAGACAAGAGACTAAAGGAGATTAAAGGGAGACACAGACTACTTTATACAGACCTGCTGGAAGAACCTCCCTGCAAAAGGATCATTCTGATGATTTTAAACAATCTACTTATATAAGCTGTTTTACTGACTATGGCTACATTCTTTTATTCCTATCAAGACGTTTTGGTATCACATAGACCAATCATGACTGTGTATACTAGTAAGGAAAGTTCAGGTAGTATCATAAATATGTAGGTTAGGCTTAATTTTCTCCAATAAACATTTTTGTGTTGATTTTTTGACATCCTGAATTCATGATAATGCAATGTCAAACTGTCTACCCTGTTTTATGAACTGTATCAATTTATATTGGTAAAATTTCATTCTAGACTCTAAGATAATATTGTAAATTTCCCCAAAGAGATTATTATATTGATGTCTTATGTATTAGGCATTGATGACCTATAACAATGTCAGTATGAGAAAAAAATAAAATTGGCCTCAGTTTTCTTATCAATAGCATGGGTGATAATTATTATAATTATTTCTATTGGGACTTGTGAGTGGGAAAAAAATTAATCTAGCTTTCTGTATGGTTCCCATGTAATAGGCAGAAATAGACACAGAATAGGCACATTTTTATGTTAATTATCTTCTTTCATTTCTCTTACATCAGTGACTCATAAGCAAAACAGTAGAAAAGTTGAGACCTATCTGACTGCATTAAACAGGGTGTATTTTCTCTCAGGTGTAGATTTTAATTCTACCAACTCCACTCAGTTGCAAATAGAGCTAAAAAAACTTTTTTTCCCCTACTGTCTGTTCTCTCTATACCACCCCCAACCACATACCACCTTCTCCAAATTAACACCTCCTACTTGAACCCCAAACATTCTGGCTCCTCTTGATAGCTTATAAACCCTGTATCAAACACCTGTGTGTGCAATTTGTTCCAAAGGAAAACATGATCTCTCTTCAGAAGCAAATAAAGCATATGGCATTTGATTCTCTAAGCACACCCTCAAATATTTTAAGCAACTTCTTGATTTTCATAATTCCGGCTTCTGAAGTGCTTCCTTTTTTTCACCTCAATTTCAAAATTACTAGGTATCATATGATTATTGTAAAGCTGTGCATTTTGCAAATCAACCTCAATTATTATTAGCCTTTGCTTTTTCAGCAG
>NW_006160159.1:677845-696106 GCF_000334495.1 Tupaia belangeri chinensis
CAGGAGGAGAAATAAATCCCCCACAGTGGCCATTCATTTGCCTCTCAGCATGATCTTCTCCCTCAAGAAACTTGAATCTGAATCTGCTTCCTCTGTACTGGTTGGGAAACAAATGCTTGATTTGTGGCGAGCTTGTATGTGAACTTTCAACATGCATACAGGTACCAATATACACTCAGCACCACCTCGAACATTTAGGCAATTTAAAATTCCCCCAAATAGGAGTTGTTTCACAGGAAACCCAAGCACAGGGGATTAATAGGTAAGCAATTTGGAAGACTGAGGAAATACAAGTGCTCCCAGTCACTGGCTGCACTCTGCCCTCATTCCTTCCCTCAAGCTAGAAAGACTTGAGGGAATGTTGCCAACCCATTAGCATTTCCAGAACTGAACATACTTTCTTGGAAATATTCTCTTCCCAAGATAGTACTACTGGAATGATAACAAGAAATATTGAGATCAACTTTTCTGGCTCTCTTCAGGTTTGTTGATAGTAGACTTGTTTCATAGATCTTCTAGAATCACCTGTAATACAAATCTGAAAGATTAACCACCTATAGTTTATGATTTTTATGTGTTTTTTTTTCTCTCTCTTTGACTTTCTTCTGCCAAGGATCTTTGTATAGGAGCTGGTGAAAACACAATGATAGCCCTCCCATTTTGGGGGTATGTGGCAGATGTTGAAGTATTTGTAGTCTCCTTTTTTTATATATATATTTCTGGGGGGTAATAAATAGTCTTACTGCAGGACTGAGATGGAAATGCCTCTTAACAATAAAGAAGGAAAGATAAAATAGCCTATGAGAGTATTACATTTAATTGCAAGAACAGTGGACAATTTTAAGTATAATTGTCTGGGTAATAAATGATTTAATATTTAAATAAATAGCTTCTATGAAATAATTAAGTCAAGTACTCTATCTTTTGTTTTTCTTTCCATCAATGACTTCCATTTCACTCTATATACCCTATAAGGACATTATGACTTTTAGTGGCACCTGCCTTAATTAAATCATCTAAAGATGATTATGTGATCAATCTAGGTTTAAAAGCCTGCAGAGATTCATGATTGTACAGTAGACTAAGCATAAATTGCAATAGTTTTTGCAATAAAGTTTTTCTTTTTGCTTTTTAAATAAAATATTGTATAATTATATTTTATATTTGCAATAGAGGATACAATAGTACTCTTTGAAGTTGTACTGTGGGGAGGTCCACAAACTCAACTTACTATTTGGACTACTCCATTCTGAAAACACTGGCTCAACTACATTTAGTCATGCAGGTATGATTTTGGGAAAAAATTAAACCCCTCAATAAGAGATAACTAAAGAATGTTAAACAAATGAATAATGTTAGATTCGAATATCCTTATTAATAATATTGTATGGAATCTGGGAATTACCTCCTCATTCTCCTCATGTGCATTTTGTAATATTCTTCTGGAGTATTCAATGTGAATTTATGCTACTGGTCTATTGATATCACCCAATCTATTCAAATCACATCTAAGTCAAGTGCAAGATAGACTACTGCTCCAAAACCTTAACCTAGAATTTTCTGTGTCACATCTCATTTTGATTCTGTCTCCTCTGTCCTCCTGCATTTATAATGAAGACCGTTTGAATATACTATTGTTGCTATTTGCAGCAGTCTGGCAGCAGTTACACTAATTCAAAATGATCAGCAGCTATCTACACTCTTTGTGGACCCGTGGTGTGAGATGATGTAGCAGATCATCTGAAGAGCTTTCACTATGTTTTGTGATATCATCATGACACGATGTAAAATGCCATGGGACAAGTTGTATTGCCTAGGTGTCACTACACCTCTCATCAAAACCCTGAAACCTCTTTTGTCAGTTGGTTAATTAACTTATATCTTCAGAGATTCTCAGCTACATAATATTGTGGTTCCCAATTCAGAGGGGAGCTGACACACCCATTTCTGTTCTTAGACAACAGCATGCCCTCAAGTCTATTATTCTCATTTTCATCAATCTACTGAGAGTTTGCAGAGTTGAAGCTCTGTTTTACTCAAAAAACTAGTAAAGAAAGAAAGTTTAGAAAAGATTAATGAATATGAGGGGAGGAAATAGAAGATAGGAAATTATACCTTGCAAATGGACTCTGAAAGGTCATTGAAAGTTGAAGAATTTCACTATTTCTTAAGTTATATTTTGGCAAGCTCATAGACACAACTAAAATAACTCAAGTTTCAACCAAAATGCTGGGGCCGGCAGTAGCATGGTGGTTAAGGGCCTGGACTCTCACATCACTGAACACAGTTTGCATCCAGGACCTGGTGGCTTCCTTTTTCACTTTTCTCTCCATCACTCTCTTGCTATGTCCCTCTCAGGTCAAATAAAGTAAATAAATAAATAAAGCTAAATAAAATATTGAAAAAAAAGAGAAAAAGCTACAGTCTTTCTTTCTTCTAGGTAACACATATTTCCAAATTCTTATCTTGGTTACCCTCGTCTATGGAGTTATTGGAAATGACTCATTAACAAATACTCATGAAGTTTTCTTCTGGGAATTATCTTTAATAAAGCAAGAGATAAGTGCAGTGAAATATTTTATGGACTGAAATTATTATCTTTTAATTGGAGAGAGTTCTAGACATTAGCACACAGATCCATCTGTGCCCTGCAATTTAGGAATTTCTCTTTACCAGAATATTTTAAATTAATATCAGAGTATTTTAAATTACTTTTCAGTATTTTATTCAATCTACCATTGAACATTAAAGGAGATTTATGGGCCAGTCAATGACAGAGTAGTTGGTGTGAATAAATCCCACATGACTGATCAATTTGAGTACTAGACCAGCAGGTTGGGGAGCATGTCCAGCACAAAATCCTGAAAAGACAAATGGAGAAAGGATTGAGGTATGATTGTCCCCAGTGCAGAGTGCTTTCTCACTTTATCTCTCTGACAAGCATATGCACTCTGGCAAAAGAAAGAAAGAAAGAAGAAGAAAGAAAGAAAGAAAGAAAGAAAGAAAGAAAAAGACTGACCACACTTCAAGTCTTGGATCTGGTGGCTTGAAATTCATATCAGGCGTGTGCCCACAATTCCAGGAGAATAGAGGTGAAGAGATTGCAGCATGGCCATGCCCCCTGGGGGTGATTTTTCACTTTCTCTCTCACTCTCACTCTTCTCCAGCTAACACATGCACCTTATGGCAAGAATCTTTAAAAAAGAAAGAAAAAGAGAAAGAAAGAAAGAGAAAGAGAGAAAGAAAGAGAAAAAGAAAGAAAGAGAGAGAGAAAGAAGAAAGAAAGAAAGAAAGAAAGAAAGAAAGAAAGAAAGAAAGAAAGAAAGAAAGAAAGAAAGAAAGAAAGAAAGAAAGAAAAAGAAAAAATATAGGCCAGCAGATGGCATAATGGTTACATCGCCACATTCCCACATGTCCAACCATGCTTCGAGATCTGGACCTGAGGGCTTGAAACTCACACTGGGCATGTGTACATGCCTTCCCCAAATCCTGAGAGGATAACAGAGGGGCAGGAATTGTGGTGTGGTCATGCCCCCTGGAGAGGTGATTTCTTGCTTTCTGTCTCTTTGTACCTCTCTATCTCTCTAGCAAGTACACACATCCTGTAGCAAAATTTCTCCAGAAATAAAATTTAAAAATAAAATAAAACAAAAATAAGAGAGATTTACAACCAGATGGAGTGATACATATAAAATCACATCTGGGAGGTGATTTCCCACATTCCCTCTGTCTCTATCCCTTGAGTATACACATCCTTTGACAAATAAAACCTAAAAACAAAACAAAGGGAAAAAAAGTTAAACACAATATAAACTTACACAAAAATCTAAATTCAGTTGGCATGGACTAATAGCCTAGTAGTGTTTTTCCCATTCCATGAAAAGGACCTAATGAAAATCACAGAAGTCATTTTAGTACATAACCCTCCTCGGCTCAACACATCTAAAGGTTGGATGTTTGAGTGACCACAAATTTTTATTTTGATGCCCCAATCCCCAATATGATTATATTGGAGTCAGGGCCTTTGGAAGGTAATTAGGCTTAGATAAGGTCATGAGGAGTTACTATTCATAATGAGATTAGTACATTTATTAGAAGAGATTAAAAAAAAAGTGTGCTCTCCATCTCTGTGCCTCCACAGCCACAAAAGGAAGAGGTCATGCAAGCACACAGTCAAGAGGGAGGCCACCTCTAAGCCAGGAGAAAAGGTTTCAGAATGAAAGCTGTCTTGCTGGTACCTTGACCTTGGGCTTCCTAGACTTCTGAACGATTTGGTGCCACTGAATCTGTGGTATGTTTTATGACAGCCCAAGCTGATTAAGATACCACTTTTCTGAAAACTAAACTGACTATAACCTTTTCTCACAATGTAATGGGGAGATGAAGAGATTGATAAAGAAGAAAATCTGCTTCTTTCTGCTTTAGGGGAGACGTGTTTCTCAGTGAATTAAGAGACACCATGACCTGCTGTTATTAACCATCTCCCAAGCCTTCAGTCATCTCCCAGACGTAACTCTATGGTTTATTTTCATGACTTAAGAAACATAAAGTCAATAACATTTTTAGTCAGTGACATTTTCATATTTCATTGCTAATTCTAGATTTATATCCAAATATAAAAAAACATATATGCCAAAATAATGTCTGAAGGTTTTGGTTGGATATCATCTCTTCTCAAATTTTCTCTCTAGCTACCATCAACATGAGAAAAGGAAATCTCGTCATATGACATTGATGAAGAATTCAGCCAAAGCCTGAGTTCTTTTCAGACTTTGAGAGACAATTTGCATGTAACAATTTTAGTCCTATAATTTTATTTTTCAAAAAACACTACGATATTCATGAGCATTTTAAGAAATAAGTGGCAATCACTCATAAGGTACCCAGCCTTTTGTGGCCACAAAAATTGAAAAAGATAATAAGCATTTGAAATGCAGCAAATAGAGCCTATAATTAACTGATGTCATCCTTAAAGGTATTACTTATATTTCATAATAGTTTTATTTGCAACCTCTTGATATAACCACCTCAAAGCAAACTATCATAAAGTCAAGAAAGTCAATATTATATATTTTTAGAAACAAATTTCAACAAATCTATAAATTAATTAGAAGCTAAGTTCTTGACTAAAAGCCTACTCACTGGAAAAAAGTAGGCACACTTTAATAAGAATACTGTCCTCATCAGAGCAGACATCTAGAATCTGGGAAGCTATGCAACTGAAATAACAGGAAAAACTTTGCTGAGATAAGAGATACAGCTCACAACTGTCATATTGCTCAACTTTTTTTTTTTTTTGAGTCCCACTTCCACTTCTCCTTCTCCAAGTTATTTAAAGTTTTCAAAGTAAAAGACAGACAATCCACAGATATTTTCCAATTTAGCTAGTAGCTCTTAGAACAGACAACTGGAAGCACTTTCAATTAAGTGTACTTAACTCATAAATATGTTTTGAATTTTTATTTAAAGGATCTGCCACTGCATAGTAATTTCATGGGGCAGTGGGATGACACATTCCAGAATCCCTAAACACAGTTATGTATTGTCAGGGGAAACTAAAAAGACTTGACCAACCTCCTTCCAATGACACATTCTTTCTTCATCTTTACATCAAAATTGATGTTCTCTAATAATGAAAGTGTTCTGGTCCCATAATAGCAAACATGGAAACTCAAGAAAAAAAAATCAAGCTTCTGTAGTATTAGTTTTTGTTATACGCAATTTTGAATATTATTTTTAATATTAAGCCACTCTACATTTTTTTTGGAGAGGTTTTTGCTATAGGGTGCATGCGCTTGTCAGAAAGAGAGAGAGACAGAGAGACAGAAAGTGAGAAATCACCCCCTAGGGGGGATGGCCACACCACAATTCGTTCTCCTCCATTCTCCTCTCGGGATCTTGGGCACGCACGCACACGTGCCTGGCATGAGTTTAAGCCACCGGGTCCAGGACTCGAACCACGGTCAACTACATTGGAGTCCAGCGACATAGCCATTGCACTAACTGCTGGTCCCAAGCCACTCTACTTTTAATCATATGATTTCCACATATAAACATGTTCACTTTCCAGTGGTCGACCTTTTTTTCATCTCTCTCTTAAACAACAACCTTTTCTGCAATAGAAAATAAAATATTCTTGTTTCTCAACTGGTATCCATTTTCCCATTCCTATATTGCAATGCTGTGAATTGATGTACCATAGGATGGAGGCCTTGACTTTACCAAGAGCTTCTTAATGAATATGCCTCAGGATTCTCTTATGGCACAAATGGGATGTGGGGATGTGAAGGTAGGAACTGCCCTCATCCCTTAGGGAAACAATGTGGAACAAGGAGCAGGGGAAGTACCATGGGTCAGGTAATCTTGACCATGAGAAGCTTTCCCCTTCATCCTAGTCTGTCATACAATATCATCTTTTAATGTTGTAAGAAGGGTTGAGCAAACATACTTATTATTTATAAAATTATTTAGTCCATATTCTTGTCTATAAAGCATAGGGCCAAAGAGTCATCCTACCTAGATCTAACATAATGGGAGAAAAATATCAGAAGTGTGTGTGTTTTTAGTTATGAACATTCTTTGGAGTTAATCATAGGATAAAGTGCAAAGTAAAACAATCATATCTTTTAAAATTCTGAGTTTCTTTTTTTCTTGATTTCTTTTGACAAACCCAAATTGATCAACTGACTGGTCTTCTGAAAATACTATTTAGGCATTATCCTGTAGGCAGGTAGCTTGTCTCTGTTATTTCCCTCTCACTTACCTAAAATGAATCTCCTCCACCTCCCATCAGAGTTCTACTGGGGGACTGATCATAATTTGCCAAATCATTTGTATTTAAGAGATTTGATGTGTTAGCCTTCTTAGATAACATTTACATCCTAACAGGACTACCAATTCTCTTAGATTGCAGGTAGCTTATCTGATGCTTGTTTGATGACCTGCACAATTTTATTTGCTGGTGAGCTGTTTTAATGAATTAATGGATGCATTCTAATAAAGAGAATATCACAAAAGAAGTTGTACATTCCTTTGATTCATGAAAACTGGTTATATATCTGCCTCATCTTCCAGGTTTTCAGTGCTGGTTTAGAATAATAATCTTTTTCTTCTTTTCAGGGCAAAAGAAAAGAGAATTTACACATGTTAGAGAGGTAAAGATGAGCAGCTGTTAAACTGTCATGTCTAGACTGGACAGTGTGCAGGAAATATTTCTTTGACATTTCTTCCTAAATGATTCAGATGTACAAGAATAAAAAGTATGTTAATCTTTTTATTAAGAGTATTTTTGAAGGGCTTGTACTATGTATAGAACCAGTAAAAGCAAGATATGCTAACTGACAATGAAATAAAGAATCTTTCCACTTCTGTTTCTTTGCTATTATGACACATTTTATTTTGAAATTAAACTTCTCACATTTGGATGAGAACAGAGTATGTTCTTTAAATCCTGGTAAGGAAAACATGCAGAATGGCTTTGGATTAGAGGACATAAGGTATTTCTTTCAGTAGCAAGCCAGTTTTCACGAGGGGGCGGTGTGCTCCCCAGCACCCATCTGCAAGTGTGTGAACAGACCTTCCACCAGGTGTCCACCTCAAGCACACACAGACACAGAACAAGGAGAAGGTGTCCCTAATGGAGAAGAGGAATAGCCTTATGATAAATGATGCAGACATGGTGTTCTAGCTGGAAATTTCTCCAAATTAATTAACGTGGGAAAATGAATACTGCCATGACTCATCACACAGAAAATATTTCTCAACAATATGTATTACGTAAAATTTTAAAAAATGGATTTATTAAGACAGTAACTGTAAAATGCTGGAGTCACTGTGTTTAGTAAAAAAGGACACAGCAAGAAGTATAAAGCACAATTTCTGCCTTTAAGGTGTGCGCTATGTAGTCAAGGGCAAATAGACCCTAACATGAAAAAAGAACCAATAATTCATAATGGTGACATTTAAGATAAATTGTGATAGGTGGTGCCATAAAATTGTGTATAGAACATTTCCCTTTAGGTGGTAGGCATCACCAAATACTCTTGTGAAAAACAATGAAGCAACAGATGAACAGCAGGATGGACTAAAGAGTAGAACATAGTGTTTAAGGGGACAGGTTCTGGATTTAAGCCATTGTGTATGAGACCTGACTCACACTTAATGGAAGAAGAGAGATTACAGAAAGAAGAAAATAAGAAGAGAACTGATACAATGTCTGGGAGTAAGGAATAAGTCTGGGGAAGTAGGCAATGTTTAGACTATAGCTTTATGTTTGAATGCCATCTAAAGATTTTTTTTCCAGTAGATAGTGGGAGTCACTTAAGGGAGAACTTGTCTTGTGGAGAATGGAATTCGTTAAGACAAGAATACACAATGTCATTAGACCCAGACACCAGATGTCCTGTGCTTTAGATGGCCTCACATATCAGAAACCCACAAAACAAATTCTTTAAGTTACAGCTGAGTGTCTCTGGCATTCAGGATCTGGCACTCAGCAATGGCGCAATGAAGTCCAGAATCCTAACGATTCATTTTGTGGTTCACACTGATTCTGCTTCAAAGATATGTTCTTCATTATCTCTTGCCCTAAGTCCTTTAAGAAAGACAATTGCATCAAATGCCTTGAAGATGTGAGAGATTTGCTTCTGGTGATAACAGAGTGGGAGAGAATAGGGAGCATGTGAGCAGTGGAAGCACTTGGTAAGAGAAAAGACATATTAATTACCTTGTGAAATCCTTCCTATCAGAGAGTATGTGGGTGATATTTTCTTTATATAAGGGTACTTAAAAGTTTGTGGAAAAATGAAATTAAATATAAGTTTATTTTAGTGACTCTCCTCTCCCCAAATTGAAGTCTGGGCCAGTACCATAGCCTAGTGGCTATTAGAGCCAGATTCTACACTGCATGCTTTATCTTCAGGCATTCAAGTATTTCAAGGAAAATACGTATTATGAAAAAACTATGTATGGATTTCAAAATTTTGCATTAAAATAAACTTACTTTTCTGTGAATTGGTTTCTTTATTGCTCTGATAGAGGGTTCCTCTGACATAAAACAAGAGTGTTTTGACCTAAAAAATGAAATAGTCTAGGGATCAGCAGATGGTGTAATGTTTATGTTGTTGAACTCCCACGTAATTGACCATGGTTCCAGTCCTGGATTTGGTGGCTTAAAAACTCATGCTTGGCATGTGTGCATGCATGCCCAAATTTCCAAAGGAGACTGGAAGAGAAAGGATTATGATGGAGCCATCCGCCCTGGGAGTGATTTCTCACTTCTATTCCTCTGTCTCTCCAGCAAGTGCACGTGCCATACAGTAAAAACCTCTCCTAAAAAAAGGAAAAGGCAAAAAGAAAAAGGAAAAGGGAAACAGTCTATGTAGTAAAGGAACAAGTGTGGAATTCTATATTCTTTTCTTTTTAAAATTCTGTATCTGCCTTAGGGTGCATACACTTGCCAGAGAAAGACAGAGACAAGAAAAGTGAGAAACACCCACAAGGAGAAATGACCACACCACAATCCCTTCCCTTCCATTTCCTTTTGGGATTTTGGGTGCATGCACATGTACCTAGTGTGATTTTCAAGTCGCCTGATTCAGGACTCAAACCAGGGATGGCCATGTGGGAGTTCAGTGCCTTAACCACCAAGCCATCTGTTGGCCCCTGGGAAATTGTATAAGTTGGATATTTTTAGTTAACTAGCCCATTGAAGTAGATTATTGTAAGGCATATCAATCAAAACAAACATAGCTCCTACACAAATTTTCAGAAAGCCAGGTAACCTCCTTCTCCCACAGCTGTGCAGGACTTTTCTCAAACTGCAGTCATCACAATGTTGAGTGGGCAGGATATTTACCTGCCCTTAGACAGCAGCACCTCCACACTCACCTATGTTGTCTATGTTATTGTCTATCCTAATGCTAAAACTAAAACAATCTCACTTTATTCTTCACAATTCAGAAGAAAACAATTTTCTGTATATAGAAAAAAAAGACAACTAATATGTGGTCTGTGATTCTTCTGAATTACCAAAATTAGTCAGGACCAAATTACCATTATGTAAAAAATAAGTGACTTTGGGAAGAAAAGAATATCCAATTTGACAATTAATGACTCAGGTTCTGTTACAGATGGCAGTAGCCTTTAGATTGCTTTGTATATAACTTTTATATAAAAGTGACATAAATAACTATGGAACCATGGCTCACTAGATAGTTAATAAATTTCAATAAGTCTGGTTGAAGATTCAATTTGTTTTTAATTTAAAACCAATACATGAATGCTAAATACATAACATTTTACTTGTGTCTTTACCATGTAGCCAGAAATCTTTTTTCCTTTCTTTAGGTAAAGAGTGCAGAGACATATATATTTACATATATGAACACATATATTTTCATATACATATATATTCAGCTATAGATATAAATATATCCATATGTATCATGTCTCTAATTATTATATGTAACTACAATTATGCATGTAATGTATGTATAAGCATACATTGTACATGGTATAGGAGATGCTAAAGAGCAATGTGACATAGTAGAATGATGAGTTGGAATGAAAATTTTATACATATATTATATGTATATATATATGTATACATATATATATATATATTTATAGCCTTCAAAAAGTTGATGGGAAATGTGTACTATGAAAAAAGTGTAAGTGGATTTCAAAAACTTTTTGCACCCAAATAAGCTCATACTTAAATTCTGCTTTTCTGTAAACTTTTTGAATTCCCTGTGCACGTATGTGCATATGTGTTTGCATGTGTGTGTGTAAATAGCTATTGCATCTTTTTCTTCTGGAAACATCCATTTTTGGAATATAATTTATTCAATTTTTAATTTGTTTTTGTAAAAGCAGCTTCTGTTAGCAATTCTTAGCTTTTCAAGACTACACATCACTTATATGTAAATTTTAAATCATAGAAGGTAAAGGGTAACAATGTCAGAAATAATAGGTTAAAATATATATTAGGATTTAAAAACAAAGATCCCAAATTATTAGAGTAGGTGAAAATTACATAGAAAGGAAAATAAATGGGAATGGACTCAATGGTTGGAAATAGTTTACAAAATTTCTAATCTAAAATGAACTCAAAATGGCTAACAAATAGGTTATAAAAGAATGAGTTACAAAATGTTACCAAGGAAAGTGTCACTCTTCTGAAATGCTGTTTCAAAGAAATCAATACCAATAAAGGCACAGATAAATTAACCAAACATAACTGAACACTAGACACATGAACTGAAAGAATAGAATCAACTGGTCAAATACGTCTACTTACCTCAATACAGCTTTCTTAAAATATAGAAAATTCAGGCAGATTATGTTTAGCTTGAATTCTGAATAATTGCCATATTTTCCATGTTATATTCTGCCCAAGTTTGTATTTCAATAAGCTATAATGTTTTAAGTTTGGTTTGACAATCGTAAAACAATGGTAGTAGTAACAGCAGCATTTATTGAACTTTTCTGATCACTGTCCTATATATTATAGATATATCAACTATTTTCTAGGAAGACAGGGGGGGAAATAAGGGGGACAAATAGAGGAAATAATTTAGTTATCGGTTGCAGAGGTTAGTAGGTGGTGGAGTTTCAAGTGCACCTTTACCTAACTGTCTCAGAGGACAGTGCCATACTGCACTATACTAGAGTGGGTAAAGGGTGGAGGGGGCAACCATATGTCATCTCCTCATCAGCAACATTTGGAACTTCCAACGAAGGTAACAAATTGAGTCAAATAGGGCTGAAACTAATATGGAAAAGATTAGGCTCCAGCACAGGACATTAAGATCGTCCAGTAATATTTTATGGTTAGCAGAGTTAAAGGCAGCTGAGACATCTAATAAGATGAGTACAGTCAAAGACCCTATTTCAGAGTTAATAGGCAGATCATTACAAGCTTTGACCAAAGCAGTCCCCATACTGACCTAATCAAAATCCAGAATGAAAATTATCATAAAGTGCATGATGAACCAATTAGCCTGGAGCTGGGTTGATTCTATCTGCTCAAGTATCTCAGCTGGGAATGGTAAATTAAAAACTAAAAGGAAATGAGGAGGAAAAATGCACTAGAAGGCAGAAGCATTAGTTAAAATTCTGGGCCCCTGTGCAAAAGTTTCATAGGGAGACTAACTTTTCTTGGTCTATAGTAAAACAAAAAAATACAAGAACAGATCTCTGGCAAAGAGTAGTGGTACCCTTGTATAGGCCTCCATCTTCCTTGGAGTAACACAGATGGTATTTGCACCCTCATCTAGACAAACAATGAAGAAGTGCCTATGTTCATTCTCTTAACATTAGATGCTGCTGAAAACAGCATGGAGTTGGAGCATTGGCACTTAAGTTGGAAAATATGGTTAAACAGAGCAAGTAATTAATTTGAAGCAAAGATAACTTAATAGAAATTTAACAGGTACTTTTCTAGAAATGATGACTTTGCCATTTACTGATTTTCCTATGCTTGCATTAATTTATGCCTTTTTATATATCATATATAAAGAAAAATTTGAAATATTACAAGTGAAAAATAAAAGAATAAGAAATGATTTTATAATGGTTTTGCTTTGTCTGGAGACTTTCTTAAGCTTGAAGATATCAAGTTTAAGACCTTCTATTTATTTATATTTGCTATAGGACAAATTCTGGAGTCAGAAATGGGAGTGAAGTGAGAAAGCACCCCATAGGTGGGATGACTGCATCACAATCCCTTTTCTTCCATTCTCTTCTCAGATTTGAGGCTTATGAACTCGCTGTGTTTTTCAAGTCACCAGGTTCCAGAGTCAAACAGTACATTCAAACATGTTGGATCCAGCCACCTTAAAAATTGCCACTGGCTGGTCCCAAATATAAGACATTTTAAAGGGTGAGAATGAGTTATATATTAGAAAGAAAACGTGAAAACGATAATAGATAAAGAAATTACTTATAACTATTCTGTTAACTAACCATGTTACTATTATCAATTTCCTTTCCATAACGTAGAGTCAGTTTTTTGTTTACTTTGTTTTTTGGAGTGGAGGTTGAATGAGAGTTGGGCTCAGCCAATGTTCTAATGAATTTGTAAAACAAAAATATTCTTATTTTAATATTTGGCATGAGCACTGGTAGAAACACAATTATCTAAAAAAATCAAATAAAACCGCAAGTTTTTTTTTTTACTATAATAATGATTTGATCTTGTCTCAAAATCAGAGAATATTTGTCCATTCATTTTCTAGTCTTCTGGAAAATCTTCCCTGAGTTATCTCCTACATTTAATTTTGTTATTATAATAATACTATCTCTATTAATGTGCACTATCTTCAAAATAATCACCTAAGAAAACAATGTACTGAGTCTAAACATGTTTCTATTACTCTAAACATTTTGGAATTCATTTATGTCAAGTTTAGGCAGCAGAAAAGCATTTAAATATCCTAAGTCATATAAAAAATATATAACTCAATTTGATCACCATATTTAATCTCAAATTACATTGGGCTCTTTTATAATTTTTTTAAAAATTAGTTTCAATTTTGAAAATGTACGATCAATTGTAAAACTTTAAAAAAATTGCCATAGCCTATAAAGAAAACTACAAATATAAATGTTCTAAATTATTTGCAACAAACAATTCTTCCTCCCTAAACATCACTGTCTGGGGTAGAAGCGTCATCCCACAGAAATCATCTGTTTTTTCGGGGGACATGCTCATATATGTCTTTGAGTCTAGGACTTCCAATATTACCAGTCATGCCTCATAGTTGAATCTTCTAATTTACCTCCAGATGGTAAACTTGAGTCAAGGTTAATATAATAAAAATGCCACGGGTCTTAGAGTTAGACTTTATTAAACTGAAAACACAGCTTCTACTGCCTTGCTAGTTATGTGATTTTATTGCAGTTACTCAGCCTCAGTTTGTCAACATATAATTAAGGCAATATTATCTGAACATGAGGCTATTTTAAGAATTAATCAATAAATAATCAGTTCAGTGTCTGGACCAGAGTAGTTGTTTGAGTGCCACAGAAAGCCGTATTGCATTTTCTAATCGCCTTCATATGTGCAATAGAGAGCTTGTCTTGTGCATCTCAACAAAAAGACTCAGTGGACTGTATAGATGGTAGCCACGTCAGGAAAAAAAAAAAAAAAGATAGATTTGGAGATATCCTTCAGTGAAATGGAAGGCCCGTTTAGAAAGAAGCTGGGGGTAAAAATGGGAGTCTTTGTACCTGACAAGATGGAGAATTTGTGATTAGATAGAGGGTGGAGTTCCTGAAAATTGGCAGGTGGCCCAGAACCTTGACTCCTATAAGAAGATGCAAAAGGTTTTAATTTAATATTTGATTTAAAAGAGAGACTCTTTTGCATCAGAGTGGCAGCTCATTTGGGAGCCATTGGCAGGAATTACAGTACATCTGGCAACTATATACTTCATTTGGGAGTGGTGGGTGTAGGTATTTGGGTGTATAAACTTATCCAGGAATCCAGGGAACATTACCTTTACAGAGACCACGCCAAAATTAAAGCCAAGGAGAAATCCCAGCGATGGGATTTCGAGGCATGATAATGCAGCTTCCTTTTGAACATCCTTGTGGATCTGCTTACTCTCAAACAATTCATGTGCTCACACAGATTTTAAGATGAAGCCATTTTAGGAACTAAGTAATTGACAGATAAATATTATTGACTGCATTTAACCAAATACCTTGAGAACATCAAGCATGCTGGTTGGACTAAGAGCACTGACTTGATCTATGGCTCCATTATTGACATGCAGCTCTCTTCTTTCTCATAGAGCTTTGCATAAAGTTTTGCTCTTTTTTTTCTTCCTCTTTTTTGTCAGAAAAAATTATGAAAGTGTCACTTTCCCTTTGCAGTTAATTCAGGAGAGATCCTCAATTCTAGCAGGGCACATTTTCATGCAAATACAGCAGCACAGTTTCCAGCCCCCTAATAGCTTCTTACAAATGATGTGCCATTACAACGAGGTTTATTTAAACAAATTTAATACATCTTTAATCAAGCTGGAGAGCATTTTCAAAGGTCACGCTCCAAATCAGGATCACTGTACTGAGCTTATCAAAGTATTAGCTTAAGGGGGAGGGAGAATTATTTCTTGGACAAGTAATTTTAGGCAAATCTTTATTTACATTTTTATTCAGTTATTAAATTTTATTCCTTTCCCTCCTCCTTCTAGTCTCCATTTATGAACCTATAAGAAAGTCTGCAAATGGAGCTATAAGCATATCACTGTAGCCAGTCCTTCTAGAGGCAACGCCTTTGAACACAGAGAATCTGAAAGGCAAGGACAAGAGACCAGGCATTTCAATGTCAGAGATAATCTTTTAGTGCCTCTAAAGCATTCTTCCCAAAGGTCTCACATTAGACTCTGTATACATTGCTGAAATCCTAATGCACTGTTTCTTCAATGGATAAATGAAATAGACATTGAGAGTTGCTCTAATCAAGACAATTTTTTTCTCCTTCCTCTCTGTCTCTCTCTCTCTTTCACTATGTGTATCATCTATATGCAAACTATTATTTATTACCTACCTGCCATGTGCCAAGCAATGTGTTCTTTAAAATTCAATTAATTATTTCTGCAAACACTAATATAATTACCCAAAGTTCTTCCTAACTCTTGAATCATGTTTGTGAATATTTATTGAACAACACAAAAACCCAGCCTGATGCATTTAAGATAATAAATTGATATTTGGTACTAAATTTCTGGACAAATGTCAGAAACAGTTACTGCCATATGTGGTCACAATGACAGGAAATGTCAGTGTTTTCAGAGTGTGAGCTCCCATTTCATAAAATTCAACCCTTTATCTGATATAAAAGTAGCTAATGAGGCCCCAAGATTAAAGGGGAAGTGAACTTGCAAGAACACAGAAAAAGCTGATGGGAAGAGAAGAGTTACTCCTGAGGATTTTAATGCTCATTAGATTTAGAAACCTTCAAACTTCTCAACAACATAGAAACAAAACAGAACATCTGAAAAGACACCGAGATAATGAAAAGACCATGCAGCACCACTGCTGAATCTATTTTGGGGTCTCAACTCACTACTAGTAATGCTTGTAAGAAGAAGAAAACTAGGGAACCAGAGTAAAACCAGAGAATCACAGAGATGATCCTTATTACAGGTCAATAAGGGACAAAGTACTGCCCCAGCACATAAATGACTTGTCAGTAGCATCCACTCAAAATGCAGCACCTAGTAGCTGAGGTGAGGAAACAGTAGGTAAATAAGTTTATTGCTTAAGATTCAAGGGAATTGGGTGTGGTGGTGCTCGCCCTATGGCAAGATTCAAGGGAATTAATAACATATACCTGACAATAGCGAGCGAGTTCAGTAAAGTGATTTGGTTTTTGCATGCATTCTCAAAAACATTATTGAATGCCTTATTTTTAAATATTTGGGGGCATAACAAAAAAGTACAAACAAATCACATAGAAAAATACGTATTTGCAGATCCCTTCGAGATTGTTATTCCTTCTTTCTTTCTAAATATAATTCTTTCACTATTATAGAGGAACAGATCATCATTTGCAAGGAAAGTATATGGAAAAAGTGATAAAACAAAGATATATCAAAAGTTTGGATGATTTTATCTTCCTGGCCTATTGAAACTATATGCCCTTTCAAAAAGATGATGGGTGGGGGAGTATCAAAAGCTACCTTATGAGTAAGTGGCAGCCATTGATTACTGTCATTTCCAGGCAAATGTTTATGTATTGATTTATCTGCATGATATATCAGTAACATTTAAGCACCCTAGCTTCTTCCTTCGGAGTCACTATATCCCTGGCATTACTTACAAAGAGTGATTGGTCATACACAGCCTCCCCTTGGCCACTAGCATGGTTTGAGTTCACCTTCTCTTCTGTAATGCTCTTTGTTCTTTTCCTAATTCCAGTCCTACCCTTCCTCCCTCCTCCTCCTCCTCCTGGACTGGAGTCTGGAATTCTAGGAATACTGACACTACATTTTTTTTTCTTTTTTTACAGAGAGATTTTTCTATGTACTCGCCAGAGAGACAGAGACAGATAGCAAGAAATCACTCACCTTTCTCCCAGGAGGGATGCCATGTTACAATCCCTCCTCCTTTCACCTCTTGGGACTCCGTATGTACGCACACGCGCCATGCATAAGTTTCAAGCCTCCAGGTCTGGAACTTGAACTGTGGTCAGCCATGTGGAAGACAAGTGATGTAATCACTATGCCATCTGCTGCTTCCCACTAGATTTTTAAAAGAATTATTTATTTAATTTTATTTATCATCATTATTATTATTTTTAAATTTGCCACAGGTCACTTGTGCTCATGGGAGAGAGAGAGAGAGCAAGAGACAGAGAGAAAGAGAGAGAGATGGACATCAAGAGATAGAGACAGACAGACAGAGAGAGAGAGAGAAACCAAGCCTCTTGGTTTGGGACTTGAAACACAGTTGGCTATGTGGAAGTCCACTGCCTTAACCACCGCATCACTTGCTGGCCCCGAAACTAGATTTTTAGTGCCTGTTTCTGCACTCAAATGTGATGTGGCACAATTAAAACTTTTCATCATTTGCTGTTGAGACTAATTACTTGTATAGCCTTAGAAATTTGCACCTCCTGGTGCCAGACTCAGAGAACTTGATTTGTTGGATCTGGCCTTAGGCTTGTCATATATTTTGAAAAAGTATCCCAGGTGATTGTATAGAAAGAATAGTGGAATTCTGAAACAGTCATGTCATCTTCCTGACTAATTCATTTCCTAGCTGTGTTAGCTAGTCACTTATCCTCTGTAAGCCTCAGTTTGAAAGATGGAGATACATTCACTTATCCCTTCATTCTTCCAGAAAGTATCAGGTGTGTACTATGTGCTTTGCATAAATGAATATTTCTAGGAAATTCTAGGCTAGTGGAGTAGACTGATTTAAATTTGATAGTATGTATAGAGACCTAGGAGATTCAAAGCTGTCAATTCTCTTCAGGGATGTCAAAATTGGTAGGTCTTTGCAGATCAAATGATAGTATCTGGGTCTTAGGTGATGAATATTCATTTATCAGGTGGAAAAGGAAGGCTATGTTAGTCATATGTGGTAGTATATTTAAAACATGGTGGACTGACCAATATTGATCTTAAGACCAAAAAATTATGTGGACTACAAAAGTCCACAAAGGAGTAAGTATAGGGAACCAGCAGTTAGCATAATGGCTATGTCGCTGGACTCCCACGTAGTCGACCGCGGTTTGTGTCCCGGACC
>NW_006160159.1:697229-697565 GCF_000334495.1 Tupaia belangeri chinensis
TCGGCCGAGCTCGCGCCCCCTCCAGTGAAAATCTTTCAAAAAAAAAAAAAAAAAAAAAGGAGTAAGTATAGTAGTGGGATATGTGACAGGAAAGATAAGCTGACACTATCTTTGAAGTCCCTGGATAAACATGCTGAAAAACTGGGACTATTTTTGTGGAAAATGAGATACCAGTTTCCTAGTTTTCTTTTAGTCTGAGTTAAGCAAGAGAACATTAAACACACACACACACACACACACACACAGATTTATGCCCCTAAGACTAAGTTTATTAACAGGGTGTAGGTAATGACTAGAACAGGAAAATTGACAAAGGATGAGAAAAAATAAGGGAAA
>NW_006160159.1:697586-702016 GCF_000334495.1 Tupaia belangeri chinensis
AAGAGTTATTTCTCAAGGAAAATCAGTAAATCTTGGGGACTAAATCTAGGTCATAGGAAAATATCACTGGTCATTTCCACTTTACAAGTTTGAAGATAGAATTATTTATGCACATAAAAATATTCTTGGAAATTATATTAAAAAGATTTTCAGTGAGAAGAATCATAGTGAACATATTCGTTCCATAGTAGACATACATTTATCCAAACATTAATTTCAAGTTATTATCTAGAAAGATGATAAAACTGGAATATAGACACCTTCCTATTCTAGCCAATAAAATATGAAGAATGACTTGGCTCTGCAAAATGATATAATTTTCTTCACATATTGAGAAATATGAAATTCTAGTGACTTATCTTTTTATAGCACTAATTTTGTATGTCAATCTGTACAGGCTTTAAAAGGATCTTATTGCCCATAACTCCTTCAACAGTAAAACTCTGGTAAAACTTTTTATCAACTTTCTATAGACTATGGCCTAATGAATTACTGGATAAAAATATGAATTATTTGGGGCCGGCAGGTGGCATGGTGATTCAGGGTGCTGGACTCCCACATGGCCGACTATGGTTTGAGTCTTGGACCTGGTGGTTTGCTTTCTCTCTCTCACTTGCTTTTTCTCTCACTCGCTCTTTCTCTCTCTCTCACTCTGTCCTCTGGTCAAAATAAATAAATAAAGTAAAATAATTCTTAAAAAAATTTAAAATGTGAATTGTCTGATATTATTCCTCATGTTTATAAATTCAGTTAATAGAAATAACAAATTCATGATGCCAAACTATTGAGTTGGGAGCAACGTGGTGGTGATGGGAATAGTCTGAAGGACATTTATAGTACATCTCACTTATTGTATTGGCATAGACAAAGATGGGCATTCAAACAAGTTTTTTGTTTGTTTGTTTGTTTGTTTTTTAGAGGTTCTCGCTATAGGGCACGTGCGCTCGCCAGACAGGCAGAGAGAGACATAGAGACAGAAAGTGAGAAATCACCCCCCAGGGGGGATGGTCACGCTGCAATCCCTTCTCCTACATTCTCCTCTGGGGATCTTGGGCACACATGCACATGTGCCTGGCGTGAGTTTTAAGCCACTGGGTCCAGGACGTGAACCGTGGTCGACTATGTGGGAGTCCAGCGACATAGCCATTACATTAACTGCTGGTTCCGGCAAAAGAGTAAGTTTTTAGGAGAATTTTACATTCATAGCAAAATTGAAGAAAGTTCAGAAAATGCTCATAAGTCCTCTGTCCCCACCACAGGGCTATAGTTGTTACAATCAATAAACCAACATTTACACATTGTCCACTGTCACCCCAAATCTATAGTTTTCATTAGAGTTTATTCTTCGTGTTGACCAATCTGTATGTTTTTGACAAATGCATGAAAAAGTGTGTCCACCACTATAGTCTCATAATGAGTAGTTTCATTGCCTTAAGAATCCTTCATGTTCCAGTTATTCCTGCTACCATCCCATCCAACTCTTGGAAACTACTTATCTTTTCCCTCTCTCCATAGCTTTGTCTTTTTCAGAATGCCATATAGTAGAACCCATATGACATTTAGTCATTTCAGATTGGTTCCTTTCACTTACTAATTGTATTTAATGGTCCTCCCTGTATTTTCATGGCTTAGTTACTCATTTCTGTTCAGAACTGAATCATATTACATTGTCTGTATGCACCACCATTTACTTACACATTTACCTGTGGAAGGGCATCTTGATTGCTTCTAAGTTCTAACAATTATCAATAAAGCTGCTAAAGCATATATGTGTACATTTTTACGCAAAAATATTTTCAACACTTTTGAGTAAATACCAAGGACAACAATTGCTGGATTATATGATAAAAGTATGTTAAGTTGTGTAACAAAATTGGCAAATTGTCTTCCAAAGTGGCTGTATCATTTTATAGTCCCACTGACAATAACCATAATTCCTTTCATTCCACATTTTTGTCAGTATTTGCTGTTGTCATTATTTTTAATTTTGTGCATTTTAATAGAAGTATAATGGTAACCTATTATTTTGCTTTGCAATTCCATTATTATGCATGATGTGGCACTTAATTGTAAACTGTATTTCCTCCTCTTCTTCTTCTTCTTCTTCTTCTTCTCCTTCTCCTTCTCCTTCTCCTTCCTCTTCTTCTTCTTTCTTCTTCTTCTTTTTAGAGAGATTTTTGATGTAGGGTATATGTGCTTTCTGGAGAGACAGAGAGACAGAAAATAGGAAATCACCTCCCAGACGGAGGGCCGTGTCACAATCTCTTCTCCATTTTCTTCTCTGGATTTTGGGCTCACATGCAAAACCTTTCTTCTCTGGATTTTGGGCTCACATGCAAACCACCCAGTTTGAGTTTCAAGCCTCTAGGTCCAGGACATGGGAGCCCAGTGCCTTAATTACTACATCACCTGCTCTCCCTAAAAATGATCTCTCTCACTTAGAGAGATATTAATCTAGGCTGTTTTGTTTTGATTTGATTTGTTTTTGACCTACTTTTGGTCAAGTTGGTCATTTTCTTAATAATGAGTTTTAAGAGTTATTTCCATATATTGGATAATAGTTCTTTATTAGGTATATAGTTTGTAAATATTTTCTTATAATCTGTAGTTGTTTTTATAATTTTCTTCACAGTGGCTTACAGAACAGACATTTTTCATTTTAATAAAGTTCAATTTATCAATTATTTCTGTCACAGATCATGCCTTTGATATTGTATCAAAAAATCATTGCCATATTCAAGATTACCTCCTAGATTTTTTTCTAATATTTTCTTCTAGGAGATTAATAGTTTCACATTTTAAATTTAGGTCTATAATATGTTTTTTTTTCAGTTTGCTTATTTAGTTAAAAAAGAGAAAGAGTGACTCCAAATGGGTTGAAATCACAGTTGACCATCCACCTCACCCCTGTCTTCCTGCCATCCAGGATCACAGGTGTGCTTGCAGGTGAACTCAGCATGCTAAAGTTGACCTGGGATCTGAAATGTGGACCTCCCAGTATGGCTCCAGTGTCATATAGCAGTGCCTTACTGCTTGCACCACCATGAATGAGACAGGTCTATAGTCCATTTTGATTTCAATTTTGTGAATGATGTGAGAGATGTGTCTAGATTTTTTTCTCTCTCTCTCTCTTTTTGTTTGGGGGGGGCATTGGTTGTCCAACTGTGCAAAAAAACATCAAGGTAGGTATTATGTTATTTATGAAAATATTATGGGACTGATTTCTTATGTGTACTAGATCATAGAATCCTGTCTGAAAATTGGAATATGAGAAAAGGAGCATATACTCCATTCTGAAAATAGTGTATGGAGACATATTTATGAAGTACAAGTTTTCTTTTAGTGCTTGCTTTTAGGAAATCACTGGTTGTTTTTCTGTTACAGAAATTTTGATTTTACTATGTCTGAGAACCATTGTTGGCAGTTGGGGAGTGTATGTATTAAATTCAAAAATCTATCCATTGAAGTCCAGAAGTTAGCAAAAGCAAAAGTAGCTATATTTCAGATGAAATAAATCATTCATTCAAAAATATAATTCTGATAACTATTGTATATTATGGCTTGCCCAGGTATAGGAGGGAGCCAGATTTTTTGGAAAACCATGTTTGAAAGCAGAGGGAAAAGTATGCCCTGTTAGGAGAGATTGAAAGATGTAAAGATTCCAGAAGGAAAACAGGTTCAGAAACAAGACCCTACCAGTGGGAGTACTATTCACTCGGGTTTTGGGTTTATAATTAAGGCAGAGTTAATAAAAGAATTATTATTAGAGTGGTGAGTAGGCTCTAGGAAAAAAATGTAAAACAGAATTAAAGATGATGCATTTACCAAAGACTCACACAGGCAGAAAGGCATTGCCATTCATAGGCTGAAGGGCTGAGTGGGAGAGAGGAGCATATGCTGAGATTGTCACTCAGTAGGGAGTCAGCTAATAGGATCAGTGTCCTTGATGAGAGACATGACCCACACTGAGAGGCAGTGGAATAACTATCCCCACCTCACATTCCTTCCACTTTCCAAATGTATCCTATATTCTCTCATTGGCTAAACTGAAGCCAAAAGACAAAGAATCATGTAGAGGCAGTTCTAGGAACCCAGTCTGTCAGAGCACAAAGCAGAACAGGTTGTAGAAAGATAGAGAATAAACCTGAAAAGGCAGAAAAAATGAAACTCAGTAACCAAGTGTGTGTGTGTGTGTGTGTGTGTGTGTGTGTGTGTGTGTATGAGAGAGAGAGAGAAGAGAGACTGAGGAGCGAGACATAGAGAGAGAAAGCAAAGACTAAATGTGTTTTCTTTTGTCTTTGAGTCTTTAACAGGAAGCTTCCAATGCTATTTCCTTTACTGTCTTTCAATTGTTCAATAAATTATTTCCCCAGTCTTGTGACGAAAGTGAGAGGCTGGTCAGTATGAAATGTGTGGCCTTATCCACATGA
>NW_006160159.1:702047-727281 GCF_000334495.1 Tupaia belangeri chinensis
TCCCTGCTGAGGCAAGCGTAGCAGGGACCACCATGAAACAAGGAAGACTATAGCTCCTGTAAAGTGATAAGCCATGAGGCCAATGATGTCTGAGGACAAAGTTATGGTGGGAAAAACAGCCCTAGCTTGAAAGCAGTGTGGTATAGGCAAGTAGGAGCAGAGAGGAAGGAAGATGGGCGGTGTAGGTGAGTGTAGGAGAAGATGTAAAACAACCCTCTTTTATTGTTAATCTTCTTTTCAAAATATACAGAAAAGACACTTAGAACACAATTTATGAATACTTTATTATACCACATTATTTTGAAAATATCTGCAATTGCCAACTAGTGCAACAATGCTATTTACTTATTTCCAGATTGCCATGCATAGGTCCTTAAAGAAGAGATTCCAAAATTATTTTGAACTTTTAATTACTTAAAGCCATTCACCAAGAACATTTTGCAGCTTTCAACCTTCCTAAAGAAACATTCACTTGAATAAGAAAGAATATTCTGTAAATTGACTCCCAGGCTGATTTCCCACTTTCATTCAGAATGGATTTGGGCCAACTCCTTCAGCCATTAGCTATGTAATATAAATTTATCTTAATAATAGATCCCAAATAGAAAAAGAAATGACTACTATGAGGGTATATATTTTGAACTATCTAGTTTTCATTGTTAAGACATATTAGTAAAAATTTACTCATTTATAATTTCTATTATTTTTTATTTTTATTTTTTGGAGAGATTTTCGCTATAGGGCGCGTGTGCTCGCCAGACAGACAGAGAGAGACATAGAGACAGAAAGTGAGAAATCACCCCCCAGGGGGGATGGTCACGCCGCAATCCCCTCTCCTCCATTCTCTTCTCGGGATCTTGGGCACGCACGCACACGCGCCCGGCGTGAGTTTTAAGCCACCGGGTCTGGTA
Organism: Tupaia belangeri chinensis; assembly: GCF_000334495.1. Lineage (NCBI taxonomy): Eukaryota > Metazoa > Chordata > Mammalia > Scandentia > Tupaiidae > Tupaia > Tupaia belangeri. The sequence goes on from NW_006160159.1 coordinate 702,959, forward strand.
CGCGAACCGCGGTCGACTACGTGGGAATCCAGCGACATAGCCATTACGCCAACTGCTGGTTCCCTATAATTTCTATTATTTAACAATTAGATCCCTTTGACTTTTTGGTTCCAGTTAGATAGTAATTAATAAAATGCCTAACTTTTTCTAGGAAGAGAACTGCAGTGAATAGCTCTTGAGAAAATTATATCATGTGCAGAAATTCACAAGTCTGTCAAGAAGAGGTGATTTATTTTATATATAATGGAAAATAATTGAAAATGAGTGGGAGCATCTTTCAGCAAAATCATTTGATTTCCTATGACTATTAAATGGATATACATTTAGTTTTAAGAGTGCTTGATTTTTCACCTTTCTGTGTGTTGACATTAAGTCTACTATAGCCTTGTAGTCTAAATAATTCCACTTTATTTTTGACTAATAATAGTTAATATTTTCTAATTAGCATACATTACACACACACACACACACACACACATCTTAATTTCTAGTTTCTATGCTTTTATGCTTTAGCTATAACTGCTTATGTTAGAGCTTTGGGTGAAAATCTAAAAAATTATAGCTTTCGAGATTTAATATCCCAGATTCATATACTAGGCCCTCTGAAATATATGATTGTGACTCGTATTTCATGAAAATTTCACTAACACATTTGTGGATACTAATTGATATAACTACACTTATTTTAAATTGTAAGAATAAGTTTAAACATTTGATATGAATATTAGTATAGCCCAATAGAAAATTGCTAGTGGGTATACTTAATTTTAAAAATTGTTTATTTTTTGTTATCAAAACTAAAAAAAAATTTTAATTAAAATACAGAGAAATTCAGGAGCCCGCAGGTGACATGGAAGTTAATACACTGGATCCCACATAGCTGCCTCCACAATTCAAGACCTGGACGTGGCGGCTTCAAAAGTCATTTGAGGCATATGTGAATGTGTACCCAAAATCTCAAGAGTAGAACAGTGGCAATGGGACTGTATTGTGGCCATCTGTTCTCCCCAGGGAGTGATTTCTCATTTCCTTTTCTCTCTCTTTGCCTCTGTCTCTTTCCAGTGAGCTCATGTGCTCTAAAACAAAAACTAAAAATAAATAAATAAACAAACAAACAAACAGAGGAGATCATACATATATGTAGTATTTGTTTTAATTTTTTGTTGTTTTTGAGAGAGATTTTTGCTTTAGGACATTTGTGCTCCCTGGAGAGACAGAGTGGTAGACAGAGAGTAAGCACAATATCATCCCCCAGGGGCCACATTGCCATCCGTTCTCCTCTTTCATCCTCTTAGGATTTTAGGCATGGCATGCATGTACACACACCTGGCATGAGTTTCAAGCCACCAGGTCCAGAACCCAAACCATGGTCGGCCATGTGGGAGTGTAGCACCTTCACCACACCACCTGCTGGCCCCATTACAATCAACTTTTTTCATTAACTAAATATAATATTTTTTGCTCACTATTTCACTTCGTATTTATATAGAAAAAGTAATCCAAATTTTACTGACAGAATCCTACTAAATTATAAAAAACTTTAATGAAGACCATTAAAAATTTTATTTTATATAACTTATGCTTTATCCAACACTCTAAATTTTCCTTAGTTTTAGGTTCAGAATATAAAATGTACATTTTTACATATACACCATAATGATAATTGTTTTTTATTTCAAACATTGCTTATGGTCAGGTTTTACTTTGCCAAGTATTTCACCTTCCTTCCATATTAAGTGTACTTTTACTTAAATAGATACTAAACAAATGTTTGCCATTTTTTTCACACACAGATATAGAAAATAACAATTATTTAGTTAGAGCACTTCTCCAGCTCAAATTTGAAATAGGCAATGCAAATCCAAGATCCGAATATAAATTTATTTACTCAGTTCAATCCATTTTCATGAGAACTCAGAAATGGTATTTGTGAAGGAATACTGCCATACATTGGAATTTTGTGGAGATGGTGATGGTTTATGGCCCAGAGCCCTTGTACAAATGATCCTCTTTTCAAAATATGGGTGAATAGAGCCCTTTGGCTCACTTTCTCCTTAAAGTAAAGTGGTTATATCCTGCAAAAAGATCTCATATAAAGAAATACCACAACTTCCTTCAATGTTCTTTTCTTTGCTTAGAAAGTCTTCAAAGCAAGAAGTGAAAAGTTAGTATTTTTTTTTCTTTACAACATATTTAATTTCAAAAATGTTGGAACAGGCCCACCATGGAAAATGTTCAAACTTTATCCTCTTGATAGATACTAGATAGATACTTCAGAAGGAGATCAATATGTCCTCACATTTAAATAGAACATCCCATTACATAGAGCCAGGCTGTCAAGATTGGATTGCATGTATAATCTTCTTTAAAAGAATTAATGCTTCCAAATGAATAAGACGAAATAGAGTATAAAATTATATTCTCATTGCCAATCTATCATTTTAAAGTAATACCTAGGCAGTCCATCAGCATCAAGAAGATAGGGACATCTGCTACACTTTACTAAGACAGCCTAATTTACATATTTGTAAATATTAAATATAAATTTAGAAATTGATATTTCCTTTTTCTTCATAAATGGTCATAAAGCATTGATGGAATCTGAATATGCACAGGATGAAATGCTTCTTTCTCTAGTTCTCTCAGAAGCTCAGCAAATTTTATTGTCCATATTTGTAACATTCTGTGCTATGACAAGATACTCAAAAATAATATAAAGATGTAATTGGCTTTTATTTTTCCCTTTCCCTTTAGTTACTAAATATGTTCACTGTAATATTCTGTCCAGTCTTGTCTAAGTGCATGAGTCAGATACTGACTCATTTTCAGGCACCTAATAGATAAGTATTGGCTATTCTGTCTTTACTATATTTTTCCTAATTTTGAGCTTATCTGAGATATGGATAATACAAAAGAACATATTCAGAAATTCAGTTCCTAGGAACCAGCAGTTAGCATAATGGCTATGTCGCTGGACTCTCACGTAGTCGACCACGGTTCACGTCCCAGACCTGGTGGCTTAAAACTCACGCTGGGCACGTGTGCATGCGTGCCCAAAATCCCAAGAGGAGAATGGAGGAGAAGGGATTGCAGCATGACCAACCCCCTTGGGGGATGATTTCCCGCTTTCTGTCTATGTCTCTGTCTGTCTGTCTGGCGAACGCCCTATAGTGGAAAACTCTCCAAAAAAAAAAAAAAAAAAAGAAAGAAATTCAGTTCCTAAAGTCTAAACTATGGCTGATAAAACAGTATAAGCCAAAAAAATTTCATCTGGACTTTTATCACTGAGAACATTTGCTAACCAGTATTTTAATCTCTTGAAATTTTTTAACAGTGTGTCCTGTGGTTTTGTTTTCTTTCTTTTTTGGGGGGGAGGGGGAGAGGTTTTTGCTATAGGGCGCATGCGCTCGCCAGAAAGACAGAGAGAGACAGAGAGACAGAAAGAGAGAAATCACCCCCCAATGGGGGATAGTCACAACACAATTCTCCATCTCTCTCCTCTCGGGATCTTGGGCACACAAGCACACGCGCCTGGTGTGAGTTTAAGCCACAGGGTACAGGACTCGAACTGCGACTGACTACATGGGAGCGACATAGCCATTACGCTAACTGCTGGTCCCTTTGTTTTCTTATCCTTTATTGACTCTCTAGTCTACAGATGAATATATATCAATACTATTTTAAAGTGCTTTTAAAGAGTAAATGGCAAGTAAGATACAACAGTACACGAACATCATTTTATAAATGGGTATATTCTAAGTGTTAATTTGTAGATCAGCTGTGTGTCACTGGTAACATTTTTTTCTTTTTTCTGAAGAGATATAATTGTTGAGTTCTCAGGTTGGCCCAGATATAAATTACACTATGTAATCAATGCCAATTAAACCATCTTCAGGTCTCTAAAGCAGGACCCTGGTACTTTAAAAAAAAAAAAAAAGACAATGAGGATGATTATAAAGATAATTGTTTCTCTATCTCTATCTTCTCTTCTTGCTTGGATTCAGTAAATATTTAAACATCTTTCTGGAATGTTTAAGTAAAAACAATACATCTTTGAGTTTCCCTTCTTTTCTTTCTTACATTGTTTATTATTTCTTTGTTTTGCTTTTGTTCGGTTTTGTTTTGTCTTTGCTATTGGACGTGTGCACTGGCCAAAGAGAAAAAGAGAGAGAGAGATAAAGAGAGAAATCACCCTTCAGGGGAATAGCCATGCCACATTCTTTCTCCTCCAGTCTCCATTTGGCTTGGGGGATGGATGCACAGTTGCCTGGCATGATTTTCAAGCATCTGGGTCTGAGACACAAACTGCTCAACAGGTCATGTGGGATCCAGTGCCTTAATCTCCATGCTTTCTACTTCTCTTCTACTATCCTTTCTGCATCTACTCTAAATTAAAAACAATTCTGCCTGATTCCTAAACACTTAAAAATAATTGTTAGAGGTAACTTATTTTTTAGTTTTTACTATGTTTCAGGAATATATTTTTTTATATAGATTATATGTTATATGGTTAAAATGTGCATGCATTTGCCAGAGTGACTGAGAGACAGAAAGCAAGAAATAACTCCCAGGAGGATGGCCATGCTGTGATCCCCTCTCCATTCCCCTCTCAGGATTTTGGGCATGCAAGTATATGTGTCCTGTGTGGCACATATACTTGTAGACAAGCCTCCAAGTCCAAGGTTGCAACTGCAGTTAGCCTTGTGGGAGTCCTACAACCTAATTATTATGACGTCGTGGTCCTCATAAATGTGTCTCATTTTACTTCATTCTATCAAAGACCTTGTCACCTAGATATTAGAATGACCATCTTTTGGGGACCAACAGATAGTGTAATGGCTACATCGCTTGACTCCCATGTAGCCGACTGCAGTTTGAGTCCCGGACCGTGGTTTGAGTTCCCAGACCTGGTGGCTTAAACTCAAGTTGGGCGCCTGTGCATGCCTGCCCGGGATCCCAGGAGGAGAATGGAGGAGAAGGGATTGCAGCATGGCCATTCCCCCTTGGGGGTGATTTCTCACTTTCTGTCTCTCTCCCTCTGTCTTTCTGACAAGCACATGCACCCTATAGCTAAAACCTCTCAAAAGAAAAAAAAAAAAAAGAATTACCATCTTTTTGTAGATAAAGAAACTGAGGGAGTTTCCGTGATTTATTTGTTTGTTTGTTTGACACAGGGAGAAAGTGACAGTCCCAAATCCCCAGTGCTTCCATCACATTTCCCCATTCCGTCCCACTGTGCTCCTCCTCTGACACCGTTATATCCAATGTGGCAGTGTGGCAGTGTGGCCTTCCTCTCTGTTACATTCCCATTCCAAACTCCTAATTTTCTCAAATAACTGACCTAAGCCAGGTCTTAGGAAGAAGCAACATTTTTTTTTTTAATCCAGTTTACACTGTCTGTTTGAAATTGTCTTGTAAAGTTTAAAAGAAGATGCTGCTGAAAACAGCTGAATACTTTATGGGGATAATTTTCATTGAAAATAAAGATAGGTAAGAGAAGTTTTAAGGCACTCTCTCTCTCTCTGACAGGTATTTACTTTTTTACATTTTTAAAAAAATCATCCCCATTATAAAAGTAACTTTAGTATTGAGTCATTTCATAAAATTTAGAAAGTACAAAAGTAGAAATATTAAAAGATAAATTATCCTAAGTCTGATCCAACAGAAAAATCAAGTGTTAATATTTTTACATATTTTTTCCATTCATTTTTTTTTTTTAAATGTTGCCATCGGACATGTTGGCTTGCAAGAGAGAGAAAGAGAGAGTCATAAATCACCCACCAGGGAGAATGGTCACACTACACACTACAATCTCTTCTCTTCCATTCTCATACCTGGGATTTTGGGCACACACCCAGACACACACAACAAGAGTGTTTCAAGCCACTGCGTCCAGGACTTGATCTTTAGTCAGCCACGTGGAATTCCAGAGCCTCAACCACCACGCCACCTGCTGGCCCCTGGTTTTTTAAAAATGAAATACACGTTTGAGTGACCTCATGAACAGGTTTCCTCTTCTCTTCTTTTTTCTTTCTTCTCTCCTCCTTTTTCTTTTTAATATGCTAAAGAGCACATGTGCTTGCAAGGGAGACAGAGAGAGAGAAAAAGTGCGAAAGAACCCTCCAAGGGGTATGCTCATGCTACAATCCCTTCTTTTCCATTCTCCTCTCAGAATTTTGGGCACATACATATACTCATGCACCCTGTGTATTTTTCAAGCCACTGGGCCTGGGACTCAATATGCACATTTGGCCATGCTCAGACATATGGGATATAGACGTCTTAACCGCCACCTATTATTATTATTATATTTCACTAAACTTCATAGAAAATATTGGCATTTGCTCAAATTTTTATGAAATGTTCATAGATATACTGTGAAATAAATGAGTGGTATCTCATCATGTTCTCTGAGTGAAAAACATGGAACACATGTATTATTACTATTGCTCACTTATAAACAGGGGTTTATAATTTAGGAATCAGCTTATTAACATAATCTTCATCTTTTTGTCATGCAAAGTTTGGAATTAATGATACAATTACACACACACACACACAAACATAAATCTGGAAGTTGGAAAATTGATATTTCAAGATTAATAATTTTCAATCAAATGTACAAATCACAATTTGATGAGTTTACTAACTGGCAGCATGAATTTTTATAATAAATAAATCCTAAATAATCCTGAAATGACTTCTTTCAAAATTTAAAAGTAAAGTTATGTGTGTATTTTTTATCTTAAACATTTTGAGAAACTGAAATCAGTTTGTGAAAACAGTGCCTTTAATTATTCTACATATATTTCTATCAAGAAAAATTTCAGTCCTTAGTATCTTTTATAAATCCAAGTATGTGCAGGCAAGACAATGGTAGGCTAATTTTTTTTATTATTGTTTAATTTTAATTTTTATAAAGTAAAAATGGCAAAACGTTCTTTAAAAGAGAATTTTACATTCTTTAGTCCATTAAGTGTTTCCTCCCTTTTCCTCTCACACCCACTCTCTACCGTCCATTCCCCTCCCTTACGTTCTCTACTGTCTATACATACAGTGGGCTAGCTAGTTAAGAAAAGATAGGAAAAAAAGATCAACATTAGCCAGTCAATTAATTTTCTTTCTTGTCAGTCCCGAGCTAATGACATTCATTCAATAAGAGAATATTTTAATGATGAATTTCCAAGAATTCAGACTCTGCTAATTCAGATAGTTATCTCATTCCTATACTTCCTAATTTCAACACATAAGGTTTTAAGATTTGAATAAAACTACACTGTCTGCACCTATATGTGCATCATGATGGATAGATACAGCACCTGAGGAGGTAAGCACAACTTTAGTAGTTGAGGTTGACTTGATGCTTGTTCTCATGTCTGATTGATTCGTGAATAATCGTTTGATTACCAGAATTTGCCTTGATCTATATGATGAAGGACTTAAAGTAATGGTGGTATTGACCTCACTGTTTTAATGCTGCTTCTGTATTATGGTTCAGAAATTTTCTGCTTTGGCTTATATAAATTACTTGTGGCTTTTAAAAGATAATTAAAACTATCAAGTCAGCTTTCATATCTGCACATTAAACCAGTATTACAAATTCTATAACCAAACTTAGGAAATAGTTTTTTTAAAAATCAAATATAAGGGAACCAGCAGTTAACGTAATGGCTATGTCGCTGGACTCCCACATAGTCAACCGCGGTTCGTGTCCCGGACCCGGTGGCTTAAAACTCACGCCAGGCGTGTGTGCGTGCGTGCCCAAGATCTCGAGAGGAGAATGGAGGAAAAGGGATTGCGGTGTGACCATCCCCCCTGGGGGGTGATTTCTCGCTTTCTGTCTCTATGTCTCTCTCTGTCTGTCTGGCCAGCGCACGCGCCCTACAGTGAAAATCTCTCCAAAAAAAAATAAAATAAAATAAAATATAATAGCAAAAAATCTATACAAATAGAAAAATCCAGGTTCAAGCTTTTAATATTTATTTCCAAGAAAGTCCATAACAAAGACGAAGACTCCAAATGCTTTCACTCTCTACTGATTTCTTTTGTGATATTAAAGAGTGGACAGTGACTTTTATAAGACCGTAGCTATAATTTGAACTGACACACTTATAGCCAAGTGCATTAAAATTTAGAAGAAATTCCCAAAAGGAATACTCAAAAGCGGTAATATATATGTATATTTCTGTATATGCATGTATGTATGTATATGCATAAAGGAAAATGGGTAGGTCAGCAGGAGAATATATTCAAAACAATTAAATGCTTTATTCTTTCTCTAATCCTTTTTTGTTTATAGCCAAAGTATTAGCTTAAGAAAGCTGATTCAAAACAGGATAAAGAATCCTTGTCCTTTTGGTAGCTGGACTAGTTTAGCTTGCCTCGATTAGAACTAGTAAATAATTCTCAGCAGCAGCATGAAAAAATTCAGCCCAGTTTCTTTCATTCTAAATCAATCTCAGGTTTAAGAGAAGGTGCAGGCTTAAAAGTTATTACAACTCCACTGTTTTCTCTGATAAATTACATGAATAACATTTGAGACAATGCATTGTTAAATATTTATGTCTAGTACTATAGAACCAAGAAAAGCACAAGAACCCCTAGAAGAATAAATATATTTACCTAAATAAATTACTAAGACAAATATACTCCTATGTGCTCTGTACCAATAAACAGTAGGTATTCACTAAATTGTAGAATATAAATGGTTCATTTCCTCTAAATGTACACTGAAAGATCTATAACATGTTACCCATTTCCTGTGCTTTGCATATATATTTCAATATTCATCATGAAAATCCTTGCTTATGTGTCAATATACATTACTTTGCATATATTAAGAAAGGCTTTTTTTTAATTTTAACATTACGGATGCTTTTTACTATGGGGGAAGCTCAGGTCTTATTTCATGATTAACCCTTTCATGGCTCATCTTTTTTTCTCTACATGACATTTGCACAAAATGAATTGCTTGCTTAGACACAGCTAACTAAATAAAAGCAGGCCAGGGCTGATAGTATGAAAAATGGATTTTCATTACTGTTTCATTGATTCTTGTAAATAAGGGCCTGAGGCCTGCTCCGAAAAGGCTGCAAACAGTAATAATTTAATCTGAGGTGACATAGACCAAAATGTATGTGGACAAAAATCATCCTTGAATATTAAACAACAGCCTCAAGACAGAGAAAAGTGTTGCAGGCGAATTTAAATGTATGCAGATCGGTGGGTAACATATTTAAAAACAGAAATTAAAGATTCCTGTCATAAATCACATTTGCTGCCATGGATATGCCTTGTTATGCTGGCGTTTAAGAAAACCTGAAAGGTTAAGGCAGTTGGTGCATTAAATCGTACAAGGATAATTAATACTTTTCTTGTGGCTATTTATAAGAAATGGAAAATATAGTCAGATCAGCTGTGGCACTGTAGTAATTTGAGGGGGAAGCAATGAAAGCATGAGTCAATAGTTTTAACTGGACAAATGTCAAATGCTTAATGATGCAGCATCCTAATTTGGAAGCCCCTTGAAAGTTGTAAATTTCTTAAAATGAGATAAAATGGTTCATTCTCATAGGACAAATACAATTTGTTTGTCATCCATTCTATTGCCCCTCCCAGAATAATAATTTTTCATGTGGAATTCTTTTGATAGTTACTATGTCTCAGTCACCTATAGTGGAGATGCCACATGAAAATCAATCCATTTCTGGTATCAAATATCATATATTTGTCCTTTTCAAATGTCTCACAGAATAACAATGACACTTTTTCTTTGAGTGACTAATTTACTTCCCCAACAGAAATTAGATTAGAAACATCAGAGGAGCTTCCCATCAGCTCCCCAGACAAAAATTTACCTTTGTTAGTCAATGAACTTTGGCTTATGATCACTCAATTATTTAAAAATCCTCCTGTCACACCTGTAGTTTTCTATACTCTAAAATAAAATAGTTGCTTTTTATTAGTATAATGTATTATAAGAAATTCACTCTACAAGACTTATAAGGCCTTATTATACCAAATCCTCAGGATTTGAATGGGCCATTTGTCTTTCAGGGTACTGCTACCTGTATAATATTCCTTTGAGCTATTCTGAGAAAGGAATAGTTGCTCTTTGGGAGAAAAACTATTCTTGATATGAATAAAGTAGTCTTGTGATCATAAGTTAATCATTCGTGCAAAACAAAATGTAGTGGTACATGATGTTTTTAATTGGTTTCAAAACAATAGTTGTGTTTATGTATATTATAAATGTGTTAGTGCAAAACTAGTATGCAATAAAAGAGAATTTTTTTTTCTAAACAAAAAATACTGATATATATTACATGCAGATAGTTTCCTGGCTCCGAAATCCATTGATATTTCTATGGTTGAATTCAGCCTGGAAACCTTTAACTGAAAAAAACTGAAACAAACATTTAATACAATGGTCTAAATATCTGCTTTGTAAATAAGTAACAAAAAGTCAGTTCTGGGTTTTTGCCAGACTATATCATCATTAAATATTCTCCACTGGCCTGAGAAATCAATCCATTGAGGCTCTCATGGTTCTTTAAGTAGGGTGAGTCAGGAAACCTTGCTCATTCACCATAGATAGCTAACACTGAAGCAAGGTGATAAAACCATTTTCACATTAACACTCCCTCACAGTATTGAGGTCATTGGGTAGAGCGATAGTTATGTACACCATCTTTCATTACAGTTACACAATGAGGACTCACTCATATCTTTATTTTTATTAGTATTAACCCTAGATAAAGGTCTATGATGACTCTGAATGTGTGAAATTTACTCTAGTGAAAGCTGAGATTTTTTTAAAAATTGTAGAATGTTTGTTCAGAAAATTAAAATTGTTTTCACATGTAAAAAATGGGGGAAAGAAAAACAGACTTGGTGAATGAGACCTCCTTTACTAACATCTGCATGTTTGTAATTGCTTAAATTGTTCAACCCTCCCCTGTGACTCAGTATCCAGAGACATTGCCTCATAGGTAGAGGGTGAACATCAATACATCTGGCCTGACAAATATTCTGTGAGTAATGCCCCCATTGGCCAACGTTCCTTCTTATTTGAGGAAAATTGGTTTGACTTTATGGGAATGAAAATGGTTTAATATCACAACGACCTTCATGACTAAACATGGGAAGTCTATTCATGTGATTTGGCAAATTTAAAAGAGCAAAACTGGTAGGACATAGAAAGGATGGAATTCCTGTTTTCACAGACTGGCCTCAAAAACCTTGGATTAAATACTGACTTTACGTAAAGTGGATTGGTCCTGGACCAGAAGCTTCCTGATACAAAGAAAGTGATTCTATGGATTAAGATGTGATTTAAACAGAAAAATGTTTTCTGTATTTCTGTAGAATGGACTTTCAGTTACTATAATCTTCATTAATAATTAATATCATGATCATCAGCTCAGTGATCAATTACTAACTCTGCAATAGATTTTTAAAACATAAATTTCAAAGCTAGTTTCAGTTTTCAACTCTTTTTAGCTATTGGTATTAAACATACATAACACATTTCCCTGGAAGTAGATATAACCCAGCTGTTATGGCTGAGATAGAAAAAACATACTAAACATGATTTGCAAGTGAGAATTTTTCTTGAAGAGAGAGCCTCTGTAAGTTATGTTGTAAGGCATTGAATCTAGGGAATAACATTTTATGCCTTACTATCACTTACTATTGTAAGGTAGCCAAATCCTTTGAAAGATGTGAAATATCTTTTATGTAATGATAGATTATTGTCTAGACTACTATCAAGGATAGATTAGCAAGAATAAAGACATAACCTCAAAAACAAAGAGTGAGTGCTAACAATTCAAGAAATAGATATTGATTCCTAGACCAATAAAATAAGTGCTAAAATTTACAGTTTACAGGTATAAGACTAATTGAAATGTAGCAAATTGTTTCCATTAGAATGTAGCATATTATTTCAATATGAGTGGAGAATTAAAAGAAAGAAAAAGCTCGTCAGCTAAATAGAGTAAGACGAAGATAGGAAAAAATGGGAGAGTTCATAGACACTAATCTCTTAAGAGCTATAATGGCCTCTGTGGGTCTGTTATTGCCTGCGTAATAAATATATCTACTGTTCATGAGCATTAACCTCTGAGGAAATATCACGAGGATATGTAGCACATAGACTCGTAACCATTAGTAGCAACTGCACTGATACCTAAGAGTACAATGCAATGACTCCAGAGTAGCTATAACATCCTATCATGGCAGGTTTGGTGAATGCTGATGCATTTACATGATCTAAGAGACAAGTGAACTGACTTTAAATGTATCATTAGTTGTGAGCTTCATGATTTGTCATAATTGACATTGGCCTTTAATGTCATGTGGAAAAAAGCACATTGAAGCTACAGAGTAAACTATGACTTCGAGGTTTCATCATAAGTCCGAGCTTTGGGTGGAAATACAATGTACAATTTTAAAGGATTACAGAGATATTTTAGACTTGTACTCAAACCAAATGTTAGGTGAAATGTACCATTTCACCAGCATAAAAGTTCCACAATATTTACCTTAAACAATCACTCGTTATTATTGAATACCATAAGAGAAAGAGGGATATGAATGTTAAGTTTAGATTCTGGAATGTGGTTTCCTAATAGTAACCCTAGTAAATACGCAAGTATTCTTAAGCATTCAACAGGTATACTTTAAAATATTTTTTATTTCAATTTCTTTTATACATTCAATCACATATGTCACTTAGCTTGCAAAGTGAATATTCCAACATTTATACATTTCTCATCAGTCCAGTTGAGAATATTATACACGTTATCTTCCACAAATAATAACCAATTTCTTTGTCCCATAAATGCCTTGCCTCTCTATTTTTCTCCTTAAGGTCCTTCCTAAGAATTTTCTACTTCACTCACTCTCTTCCCACACTGCATCTGGTATTTATAATCATTTTGTATGTTTTCATATCCTCTAGTCATTCAGTTTCAACTCTAGGGTGCGAACACTCAGTACATATTAAGTGGAGACATACAATGTCTCTCCTTCATAGTCCAGCTTGCTTCATTCAGAAGTAATTCTTCCATATTCATTCACTTTCTGTCAAAATCCAGGATCTTGTTTTTTTGTTTTTTTTTTTTGTTGTTGTTGTTGTTGTTGTTGTTGTTTAATGGCTGAGTAGTGTTCTATAGAGCATATGAGCCACACTTTTTCAACCTATTCATGTGTTTGTGAGCATTTGGGTTGTTCCCATGTCTTAGCAATTGTAAATAATAAACATCAATGTGCAAACACTTTTCCAACTAAGGATTCTTCTGTCAATACGCATACTTCTCAATTAAGTAATTATATTTGTAAGGACATGTGACTCTTATTTGTAATAAAGAAAAATCGGACCCTATATTATGTCCAAAATGGACGTGGATAAACTTTTAAAGTATTATCATTAGTAATAATACTTTAAATTAACAAAAAATGTTAAATGACTTGAGGCAATGATTTAAATAGCAATTAAATAAGTTACAAAATTATATTATTAATTTTATTTTAAAATATTTTTCAAATTAAAATAATTAGAAATAAATAAATAAATAAATAAATAAAAATATTAAGTGACTTCAAATATTTGGGATAGTGTTTTTGTATAAATTTTCCTGTTTTTTTAAAATTTTATAAAAAAGTATTTAAATTTATCATAAATATTTTCTAAACAAGAAAATAAATTGAAGAACTAATCCAATAAACAAATGACAAAAATCCTTTCCTGACTATTAGTATCCCTTTTCTACCTAACTACAAAACATTGATTTTATTTATTTTAAAGCAGGACTTGATTTAGGGGTCCTTTTAGAGCTTTCTGTTTTCTCTGTGTTGATGATGAAAGTAAAGAGAATTTTTTTTCTAAGACTTGAATTTTTCCTTCCATAGGTTTTACAAAGCAGAAGTCTTTTATTATTATTATTATCATATCATTCCAGCACCAATTTGTTCAAATTCCCATTAGTCTATGAGGCCCTGTCAGCTAGATAAACTTAGGCACATCACATTACCCACATTTCTTGTCCTTAAGTTTACCTCAGGTCGACTCAGAGGTATTGAATTGACTAAGAACAGACTGCTTTTAGCTTCTACACCTCCTCTAAGGTTAACAGAGGAAGGATCTTTGCAGATTTGATCTCTGAACTTGAGTACTCAAGTGCCTACTCATTATCTTTATTTTAAAATCCATCACAAATTACAAAATCAAATGACCAATCTCTCTTCCTAGGTCTCCTCAAAAGCTGCCACACTCAGTATCCTAGTTATAACCCAGACAGTATTTGTGGCTTCTGTTCTCTAATCTTGCAAATACCAATGCTCCAGTTCTGTAGATTTACTGCCTATATGGGTCTTTCACTCATTCACTGTTCTTCAGTTATTTCCCCCATTGTCCTAACCCTTACCAAAATTATTTCTCATCTAGAATGTTCCAACAGCATGCTAATTGTTCTTTTAATAAATATTCAAGTGCACACGTATTTCTGACAATTCATTCTCACACTGAAGACACTCATGTTTTAAAAATCCTAATCTTTTTATACCATCTATATAAAACCTGTGACTTAAAAAACAAACCAATAACAACAACAACAACAAAACAACTAAGGGTCTTAGTACGGTATTGAAGTCCCAGCTGCCCTCTCCAGTCTGATCTTCAGCACTCCTCTGTCCCTTCACATGCTCTCACTGCTCCAGAAACTGTTAAGATTATTTCCTCTTCTCTCTTACCTCCTAGACTCAATATATGCTTTTGTTTTCTGTGGACATTTCTTTATTGTCCTTTCTGGGTCCCATATCTACTGCTTCAACTAGGTAAGCCCCAGGTAACTCCCACTTACATTGGGATCTTGTCAGAGTGCCCTAGAATTCTCTAGATTTTAGTAGGTGCCCAATTTAACTTGTTTCCATTTCATCTTTCCATACTGCAAATATGACACTTATTTCATTCTATTGTAATTTCAGAGTAATTACTTATTTTATTCATTAAATGACATACACTTTGAGGGCTGGAATGATATCTGTAATATTCAATGTTATATCTGCATATTCAAAGTCATAGTCCTACTTTATAAATAGTAGGTATTTAGTATCTTTGTGAATAAATATTAAAAACAATAATATTATTGTCTATTTAATAGATCAAGTATAAAAAATAATTCCTAATATTTATGTCTACCATATAAAGTCATTCTTACTAATTAACCCATATATTAATCTGCCAGAACAATAATGATGCTAGTGGCTGGGACTTCACAGTGCTTCTTGTGAATGTTACTTTATTGTTTGTGGCTAACACATGTTCATTTAATCTTTTCAACAACCCTATAAGAAGTATTATTATAATAATTTTACACATAAGCATATTGAGACAGAGAAAGCTTTATATTCCTCAAGGTCACACATCTAGTAATTGGTTCTTTTAGAGTTCTGTGACTATTACAATATATAAACTATAAATTTTGAATTATATTTCATGGTAGTCCCTGATCAGTGGAGAATTGGAGGATGGGAAAATCTCTTCCACATAATCATTCTTGGAGACAGGCTGGTAAAAGTTTTGCCAGACTTAAAAAGCTGATTTCCAAGATCATCTTAAAAGTCACATCAAGACAATGGAAGGAAAAGGCTTTATGAACAGGTTAATGTCTCATATCACTCCTGCTCTCATTTAATTGTCAGGAACTCAGACACATTGTCATCCTAGTAGCAAAGAATTTGACAAATATGTTCACAAAGAATAGAAACAGATATTTTTATTGAAGAGATTGAAGTATGTACCACAGAGACTAAGGCTAGATTTGAATTCAGACAGTGTGGCTCGAGAGCCCAATTCTTAAGACCATGTTAAATCTCTCTTACAGAAATGTGTCTCATCTATTTAATTCATCTCTCATTAAGATCTGCTTAGTATGCTTTAAAGTTATATGTTCCCTATCTAAGAAAATATGAATTATATGCATTTTGGTGGTTTAGACAGTTCTTCATATATTTGCAGAGAAAATAGCTGACATAATTTTTTTCTCAAAAAGAATTGACAATGTCATCACCAAAAGTTTATGTACCACCCAGGTACATTTGAACTGATAATAATTACATGTTTTAACTATATACCAAGTAGGGTTTTTTTGTTTTGTTTTGTTTTGTTTTTGGAGAGATTTTTGCTATAGGGTACGTGCTCTCACCAGAAAGACAGAGAGAGAGACAGTGAAACAGAAAGCGAGAAATCATCCCCTTTGGGGTGATGGCCATGTCACAATCCCTTCTCCTCTATTATCCTCTTGGGATCTTGGGCATGCATGCACACATGAGTTTAAGCCACTGGGTCCAGGACTCGAACCGTGGTCGGCTACATGGGAGTCCAGAAACATAGCCATTATGCTAACTGCTGGTCCCAATACCAAGTAAGTACATTTTACTCCTCAAAAGATATTTGACTAAATCCATGAAGAAAAGTAGCTGGCCAAATTCAATAATATCATTATTTAAAACTTTTTAATAAAGTGGTGGCCAAATTCAATAATATCATTATTTAAAACAAGTGTATATAATTGATTCCATTGGCAGATTTTTGTTTTGTTTAGTTATTTTTTGGGAGAATTTTCTATTGGATGCATGCACTCACCAGAGAGACAGAGAGATAGAAAGCATGAAATCATACCTCTCCCCCCATTGGTGGATTTTAATGATTACATAAAAGTTAAGCAATATTAGTTGAATAAATGAGAAGTGTTTTCCCTGGGGTACTATAAAGAGGAAGAAAGAGAGAAGGAAGGAAGAAAGGAAAGAAGGGAGGAAGGAAGGAAGAAAGAGAAAGAAAGAAAAAATGAAAGAAGAAAGGAAGAAAGAGAGAGAGAGAGAGAAAGGAAAGAAAGAGGGATAGAAAGAAAGAAAGAGAAAGAAAGGAAGGAAAAAAAGAGAGGAAAAGAAGGGCAACTGACAGATATCTGACATATAAAGTAGGATATTGAAAGGATTATCTGAAAATTAGAATTCACTTAAAATCAGTTATAAGAAAGTTAAAACTTTAAAAGAAATATCCCTTTTTTGGCAGCTGGCATTTGGAAGGCACTCACTGGACAGTCCTTGTTTGAGACTCCTAGTAATCAGATAGTCCCTGATAGTGTCAACATCTGAATGTTCAACATGATTGAACACCCAAGATGGCTCAGTCACGTGGCTGGCAATTGATGCTGGCTGTTGACTGGGGCTTGAGCTAAGCTATTATCTGTAATACTCATATGTGGCCCTAATCAGCATGGCAGTGTCAGAGTAGTAAGTTTACTTGTATGGAAGCTAGATTTCTCCAAATCAAACATCATAAGGTGAATGAAGTTGCATGGTCTTTCATATAATCTAGAGTTAGAAGTTCCAAGGTATTACATCTCCTATATTTTGTTTGGCACAAGCAAGTTACTGAAGTTGATCCTGATTAAAGGAAAGGAAAGATAGAATTTCCTTCTCAATGGGAGGAGGGTCAAATAAGTTATAAATGATGTTTGAAACCACCACAAGTTTTGACTGGAATACCAAATTTATTGTTACTATCATTAATATTATTTCTATTTTAGGGAAATATGGTCAAGGATTTAGTAAGTCAGACTAGACCTTTTGATAGTAGCTCTACAATCAGGAAATTTAACCTAAATTCTAAAGATCCACATTCTTCAATTTCATTATATTTCCTTTATTAAAACTTACCTGATTTGAGACCAGCAGATGGCAATGGTTATGTCACTGGACTCATACATAGTTTGCTGTGGTCCAGGTCCTGGACCCAGCAGCTTAAAACTCATGCCAAGCATATATATATGTGTGTGCCCCAAATCCTGAGAGAATAGAGGAGAAGAGATTGTAGCCATCCCCCTGGGGTATGGGGTGATTTCTTGCTTTCTGTCTCTCTCTGTTTCTCCTGTGAGCAACATGCCCTGTAGCCAAAAAAAAAGAAAACTTATCTGATTTTTTATTCATATTATATAAAGCATAGGTAAACATGACATACTGGACAGATTATTTAAAGTCAGGTTTGTTTGTTTGCTGTGTGTTTATTTATTATGAAATTCCTTTTTTTCATTTTTAAAATTTACATTTAATCACTGTATATCTTTACAGCATACAGCAGTTTTTCCTGGCACAAAAATGTACATGTATTAGTCAAGTCAAAGACATTATCATGCACATGATCATCAACACATAACTTTTCATTTTTGTGTCTATTAAATATTTTGTTTGTTTTTTTAACAGTAAGTCCTGTTTTTACAATATCAGCTTAAACTGTTTCCTCAGAAATGACTTATCTGCATGGATTCAAAGTACAGTTCATAAAGTTATTTTTATATTTCATACTCTTAAATTTTATGCCAATCACTTCATGGCCTTTTGACTAAGATGAAGTATCCGGTACAACTTCTTATTTCTTATTTACAAATTACAGATTTGATCTCTCAGTTTTCTATTTTATATAAGAAACAAGTAGATGCTGGACTTCACTGTTGATGTCTGAATGAAATGGACACTTGCAGCATATTGTAAAAAATAGAGAAAACATAATATATACTGATGACATCATTTGGTTGTCAAGATCTAGGATTCAGTAGATTTGAGATAATAGTACTGATTGGTAGCCAGTATAAAGAATTGGAACATATTAGAAACTAGAGCAATAATAGCCCTTCTTTCTCAAAGTGTATTTTGTAGGTCTAACAGATAATTTTTAACAAGAACTTGATCAATAAAATTATTCATATATTTAAAAATATCCCTATGAATATTACCTGTGAATATAATGACAGATATAACAAAATCAACCAGAGGTTTGAGTGGAAGTATATGAGAAGATGCTAAAATTTAAAATGAAATACTGTTTGAGTGCATAATTGGTGACCCCAGAGCTTATTTAGACCTTCTTGAATAATGTTGATACTAAAACACACCACGATCTTTCATAAAGATGCTCCAATAGCCAAGAGCAGGGTCAAAGTATTTTAATTAACATGTAAGTCCATTTTTTTTTTTGGAAGAGGTTTTCGCTATAGGGCCCGTGCACTCACCAGACAGACAGAGAGAGACAGAGAGACAGAAAGCGAGAAATCACCCCCCCCCGGGGGGGATGGCCACGCCGCAATCCCTTCTCCTCCATTCTCCTCTCGGGATCTTGGGCACACTCGCACACGTGCCTGGCATAAGTTTAAGCCACCGGGTCCGGGTCGTGAACCATCGTCAACTACATGGGAGTCCAGCAAGGTAGCCATTACACTAACTGCTGGTTCCCCAAAAGTCATGCACTCTCCGAGAGAGACAGAGAAAGAGAGTGAAATGGACTCGATGCCGCAATCCTCCAGCCTCCACAGGTTTTTGCCATAGGGCGGGCGCCACCACGCCCTAAGTCCATTTTTTAACAGGCTTAAAACTGGTTTGTTATGAGAACTCCAGTCTTACTAATGTTG
The DNA here is from genome assembly GCF_000334495.1 of Tupaia belangeri chinensis. NCBI lineage: Eukaryota > Metazoa > Chordata > Mammalia > Scandentia > Tupaiidae > Tupaia > Tupaia belangeri. The sequence continues at coordinate 722,428 of NW_006160159.1, forward strand.
TCAATGAATATTAATTGAGTGCGTAGTAAATGCCAGGTAGTTCTAGAATGGAGCTGTTTCAGTGAACATACACACATGCACACACACTTAAATACATTGTAAGTCAAGTGGTATTATAAAGAATAATAAAACAGTAAAAGGCATAAAAATTATAGAGAAAGGATAAAATATGTTAATCTTTACATTATAATTAGGACATGCCTCTGAGATAAGATAGCCATTTAGCAGAGAGAAAAGCCAGTGAGAGAGCCAGATGGGTCATTTTGTAGAAGAGAATTATAGGCCAAGGACCTTGTCTTGCTATGGCAGAATTTTTAAAAAGGCTTTCCCATGCCTGGGACCAGCAGTTAGCATAATGGCTATGTCGCTGGACTCACATGTAGTCTACCGCAGTTCACATCCCGGACCCGGTGGCTTATAACTCACGCCGGGCACGTGTGCGTGTGTGCCTAAGATCTCAAGAGGAGAATGAAGGAGAAGGGATTGCAGCATGGCCATCTCCCCTGGGGGGGGGGTGATTTCTCACTTTCTGTCTATCTCTCTGGTGAGCACACATGCCCTATAGCAAAAACCTCTCAAAAAAAAATAAATAAATAAATAAAGGCTTTCCCATGCCTGCTAGTTTCAGAGTCTCTCCTGAGTTCGTTCCCGCCTTTGTAAGTCACACAGCCTTCTCAAAAGTGCCTTCTCTTACTTGTTGTACAGAAAGATGCTTGGCTTGTAATTAACACAAACAGAAGGAATACTCCCAAACCCACTACCTTACTTAGCCCAATATACTCTCTTTAAAGAAACTTGACTATTTTTTTAAAAGTTCTTAATGTTTTAGTCACATAATTTTTTCCCTCAGAAGGTATTACCTGCACAAACAAATGAGTCAGGTTTTTGTCACTGAAATACAACTCTCCTCTCCCATCTTGATAATTGTCTTTACTTAGTGATAAATTGTGGTTTATAGGTGATGTATTGGTCCCAAGTTGACAAGGAGTGAACCTGTGTTGATTAATTTTATGTGTTAACTTGACTGAGCTAAAGGGTTTCCAGATAGCTGGCAAAACATTATATCTGGGTACATGAGTCTGTGAGAGTGTTTCTGGAAGAGAGTAGCATGTGGATCATAGACCAAGTAAAGAAGATGTGTCCCTACCAATAAGGGCAGGCTACACCCAGTCTATCAAAGACCCAGACAGAAAAGCAAGGTAAGGAAGAGAGAGTTCTCTTTCTCTCTTCTTGATCTGAGATATCCATCTGACTCTCCTCTGGGCTATTGGAGCATCTGGTTTTCTGGGACTGAAATCAGCACTACTGATACCCTCATCTTCAATTCTCAGACTTTCAATTTGGAACTGAGAGTCACACCATCTGTCCCTCAGGTTCTCAAGGCTTCAGACATGCACTAAACTGTATCACCCACTTTTCTGGCTCTCCAGCTTACAGGTGGAAGAACGTGAGGCTTCATAATTCCATGAGTCAGTCCCTATACTCTGTCTGTCTCTTTCTCTCCATAAACTCACACATGCATGTGCATGCACACCCACACACACACACACACACACACACACGGAAGGTCTTCAAAAATATCATGAAAATGCATATTATTAAAAATCAACACATGGATTTTAAAATTCGTTCCAAAATAAACTCATACTTTAGTTTTACTTTTCCACAAACTTTTTAAAGTCCTTATATGTATAATAGATAGATAGATAGATAGATAGATAGATAGATAGATAGATAGATAGATATATTACTATCCTATTGGTTCTATTTCTCTAGAGACATTTGTCAGGACAAATGTACCTCTCCCTATAAAATACATTTTCCATGATGAACTTTCTTTATGTCTAATAAATTGGTTTGATGGTTCTCTACCTAATGACAACCTTTTATTTTATTATTATTTTCATTTTCTAAGAGGTTTTTCTTTGTGTGTGTGTGCTCATGGAGGGTGGTGGGGACTAAGACAATGAGAGGGAAAGTGAGAAATCACCCCTCAGGGAAGATGGGCATGCCACAATCCCTTCTCCTCCATTCTCCTCCCCGGATCTCAGGCATGCATGCATGTACACGTACCTGGTGTGAATTTCAAACCACCAGGTCCAAGAAGTGAGTGCAATTGGCCATGTGGGGGCTCAGTGACATAACCACTATGCTATCTACTGGCCCCATGACTAGCTTTTAAAAACCTGATAGATTGGCCTCACTTTTAGATAATTTGCATATATAGGCTTTATTTCTAGACTGTTCTCATTATTATAATTAGATAAGAAACAGGTATTGGCATTAACTAGGAAAAAGAAAAGAAAAACGACCTCTTCACTGTACCACCAGTGTTAGTTGAGAATCAGTGACTCAATACACAAACTATCAACAAACTAGACACATAAGAATGTTGTTCTTTGGGACCAGCAATTGGCGTCATGGCTGTGTCACTGAACTCTCATGTAGTCGATCGTGGTTCGAATCCCAGACCTGGTGTCTTAAACTCACACTGGGTGTGTGCCCCAGAATGCCCAAGATCCTGAGAGGAGAATGGAGGAAAAGGGATTGCGGCATGGCCATTCCCCCAGGGGGTGATTTCTTGCTTTCTGTCTCTCTGTCTCTCTCTTTCTGGTGAGCACGGGCACCCTATAGCTAAAACCTCACACACAAACACACAAAATGTTGTTCTTTGTATTGACCAGTTCTTGGTCTGGGTGTTGAAAATCAGAGAAGGGAAATGATTTTGCCCAAGCACACCACTGGCAACAGCTTAGTCAACTTGTCTGAGAGGAAATGAGCATAGAGAAGCTCCCACGTCCTCTTCAGAATGTAGCTGGAGTGAAAGAATGGTGGAGAGGAGAGAAAGAATTATGTGAGTTTTTAAGCTTTAGAATGGCATCATCATTGTGAAACAAAGTGCCAGGTCTTAGTTTCCATACTTCTGCAAGACAGCTGGGCAAAGATGAGAAAGTTTTACCTTTGGAAATCAGCATGATCCAGCTCCTCGAAAAGAGGAACTGTCTTTTCTTCTCAGAGGGAATACCACTGACGTTCATAATTGGTCTTTCTTCTCTCCTCTTTTTCTCTCTTCGTTTTCTTATGAATTTTCTTTTCATCTTTGCTTTCTTATTATAATATATTTTATGTGTAGGTGTGGGAATATTTTAAGATTCAAAAGAAGCAATTTTTTTTTTGAGAAGTTTTTTGCTATAGGGCACGTGCACTTGCCAGACAGACAGAGAGAGACAGAAAGACAGAAAGTGAGAAATCACCCCCCAAGGGGGATGGCCACACCACAATCCCTTCTCCTCCATTCTCCTCTCAGGATCTTGGGCACGCATGCACATGCGCCTGGTGTGAGTTTTAAGCCACTGGGTCCGGGATGTGAACTGCAGTCGACTATGTGGGAGTCCAGCGACATAGCCATTATGCTAACTGCTGGTCCCAAGAAGCAAATTATTAATAAATCAATTTCAGTACAGAGTGCCAGGATATATATCTGTATAATATAACATGTTACCATAAAGTACATATGCAAACCAGGGAGAAACAAAGCTACAGTAATCCAGTCTCCTCCTGGGATTTTGTACTTGCACACACAAGCACCTGGCATGGTTTTCAAGCCTCCAAGTTTGGGACTCAAACCATGGTCAGCCATGTAGTCAGCTCACTGGCCCTGCTGTCAAATATATTAATGGTCTAACTGGTGGTGTAATGGTTAAGGTGGCTGGATCCCACATGGTCAACTGCATGGTTTGAGTTCTGCCCTGGTGCTTTGAAAAATGTCCACTGAGAATGTGTTCTTGTCCCAAATCCTGAAATGAAGAAATGCAGGAAATGGGACAGCAGCATCATCATCCCTCCTAGGGAGATTTCTCACTTTCTCACTCTGTTCATTTCTTTCTCCCTATCTGTTTCTCTCTGGCACGTGCACATGCTGTCTGATAAATTAAAAGAAGAAGGACACTAACATGTTTTTGTGTGACAGCAAAAATTTAGTATAATTTCTGTCCCCTCCACTCTTTACTCAAATATTGGGTTGTCAGGTAAGTCATGATGTGGAACCGGTAGGTGGCGTAGTGATTAAGTCACTGGACTCCTACTTGGCTAACCATGGTTTGAGTCCTGCACCTGGTGGTTTGCTTTCTCACTTTCCCTCACTCTCTCTCCCTCCTCTCTCTGGTCAAATTTAAAAAACAACACAAAAAATAAATAAAATTAGTAGTTATTTTTTTAAAATCATGATGTATTTTTGCACAGAAAAGCATAAAACATAGTCACCATTTTTCTGATGACCTAATAGTTCTAATATATTTGATGACAAAATCTGTATTATTTATTCTTTAATTCAGGTGATAATTGTTAAATAATTATTAATAATATTTAGTTCATTGACTATATCTTAATCACTGTCATGTGACTTACCTATCACCCTAACTGCTAGCAGATTTTGTTAATAATTAGATTAAAAATTGTCATCAAAATATATTCAAGCAACAGTCTCTCATTTTTTATTCTTTATACTTAATTGAATATAGATACATCAATCTGTATCTCTAGATATTTTGCTATCCAATATTTTTTCTTTTCTTTTTTTCTTAACTTTATTTATTTATTTATTTTTAAAATTTGACCAGAGAGGGACAGAGTGAACGAGAGAAGAAAAGTGAGAAAGCAAGCCACTAGGTCTAGGACTCGAACCATGGTCGGCCATGTGGGAGTCCAGTACCCTTAACCACCACGCCACTTGCTGGCCCCAATCCAATATTTTCTAAAAAATAATTTATTTAATATTATTCTTTATTTTTTCTTGTTTTTGTTTGACTTTTAAAAATATTTTGTGGATAGGGGCGGCCTGTGACAAGTGGGTAA
>NW_006160159.1:727296-734497 GCF_000334495.1 Tupaia belangeri chinensis
ATGTGGGCTCCTGTGGTTCAAGTCTCAGACCTGGAGGCTTGCTTTCTTACTTACCCTCTCTCTTTCTTTCTTTCTACCCCTCTCTGGTCAAATGAAAATAAATAAATAAAATAAAATAATTATTTAAAAAGCATATTTTGTGGGGCTGACAGGTAGCATAGTTGTTAAGGGTGCTGGATTACCACATGGAGTGGGACTGTGGTTCAAGTCCCAGACCTGGAATCTTGCTTTCTCACTTTCTCTCTCCCATTCTCTCCCGCTCTGGTCAAAATAAAATAAAAAATATTAAATAGAATTAAATAAATAAAATAATTAATTAACAATTGTCTTGTTTCCTCTATCTTTAATATTTGCATTTGAGGTTTCTTATTTTTCTTTTAATTTTTCAGAGTTTTCTTTCAGTCATAGTTTTATTTCTTGATCTTAATGTCTGTAAATCACTTTTTATTGTAGCATAATTGTTTTTGAAATGCATCACGGTTTAATGAAACAGCCATATTTTTCCTTCTTATACAATGTTTTCTGATTTCAGATGGCTTTCCTTTAGCATATCCTTTCTTTGTGTAAATAGAAATGTTCTTTCAAATCTTGACAAGACCATAAATCAGAAAGCGTCTACTATTTAAATTGGGTTTCAGAAATGTTCCTTGAGACCACATCCTATTCTTTCCCTCACAGACTATGAACTAATTTTTCTTATGATTACCTCCACTCAGATGCTGGCCAGTTCCTCCCTCAGAAACTTTGGCAGTGAGAGAGGATCAGAAATCTGATCTCAACTCCTTCCTGTGTACCAATGTTAAAGAAGATGGGGAGGTGACTACTGCCAACTAACTTTGTGAAGGACTTAACAAGGGCGAAGGGCCAGGTTGGGCCTGGCTTATTAATTAAACAAAATAGCAATACTCATGTAATCCCTTTCCATTTTATACAAAAGAAAACTAAAAAATAGGAATTTTTAATTTTTTCCTAAGACCAAGTAACTATTGAGTGACGAGTCTTGTAAACCCAGGTTCTTAACTAATACGTTGTTTTCTCCTATTTATTATTTATTTAAAACCTTTGGAGGTAGAGGTCAGGACCAGCAGGTGGCGTCGTTGGTAAGGCACGGGACACTCCCATATGAATCTCCACGGTTTAAGTCCCGGACCTGGTGGCTTGCTTTCTCACTTTCTCTCTCTCTCTCTCTTTCTCTCTCTCTCTCTCTCTCTCTCTCTGTTTCTCTCTCTGGTCAAATTAAAATAAAATAATGAATGAATAAAATTAAAAAAAAAAAAACCTTTGGAGGTAGAGGTCACAAGACTATTCATCCTTCCCATTCTTGTCACCAAAGAAAGTTTTCTTCTGTACTGTATTCTGCTAGCCACTTTCGTGGACCACCTTGAAGTAAAGATATAGAGGAACAAATATACAAAAATATCTTTTGCAAGGCTACCAAGTGGCAAGTAGTTAAGGTGCTGGAATCCCATATGGCTGACTGGGGTTTGAGTCCCAGACCTGGCAGCAAGTAAATCAACTGGGTACATGTGTATGATATCCAGAATCCCAGGAGGAGAACGGAGGAGAAGGGATTGAGATGTGGCCATCCATTCTGGGAGGAAGATTGCTCCCTCTCCCTTTCCTTCTCCCTCTCCCTGTCTCTGGCAAGTGCACATGTCCTATTACAAAAACTCTTAAAAACAAAACAAACCCAACAAATAAAAAAAAGAAGCAAACAAGAAACCAAAAATCTATCTTTTCCAGTGTAAAGCAATCTGTGAGTTACATAAAATTATAATTACACAATTATCAGTTTATCTGACTTTCAAATCGTAGGTGGCTGCATTTGTTTTTTTTTTTAGCAATATAGGAAATCTGAAAATCTGGTATTAAAAACAGTATTATTTCCAAATGTTGATGTTCAGTTATTTTCAAATACCGTATTAAAAAATAACATTAAGGAATACAATTTAAAGACTATGTAAAAAATCTTAATGCTTCTTAGCTCATTACTTCAAAAACTTCAAAACGTGAGCTTGAAATATTATTCCTCCAGATTAACTGCCATTAGGAGTCATTAGGACTATTTAAAAAGGATTTTAAGTAGTTGCTTATTGTCTACCATGTAACTAAATGACCTCAGTTCATCTCAGGTGAATAGAAGTATTATAAACTTTTTATTTTTTGAGAAGTTTTCGCTATAGGGCCCGTGCGCTCGCCAGACAGACAGAGAGAAACAGAGAGACAGGAAATGAGAAATCACCCCCCAGGGAGGATGGTCATGCCACAATCCCTTCTCCTCCATTCTCTTCTCGGGATCTTGGGCATGCATGCGCACGTGCCCAGCGTGAGTTTTAAGCCACCGGGTCCGGGACACGAACTGCTGTCGACTACGTGGGAGTCCAGCGACATAGCCATCATGCTAACTGCTGGTTCCCAAGGATTATAAAGTTTATAAAGCATCAGATTATAAAAACATTTGTCCACCAGCACACTAACGATGGCTTTATTAAGGTTTCTGGAATTTTTATTACTAAGAATTAAATGCTAGAAAAGTGGGACATAAATCAAAGAGACAAAAAGCTAAAAGTGCAACACTATAGAATATAATAGGCAAGTGGTTTATAATGAGAAAAGGGTGACTCCTGAGATATTCGAGTCAGAGTACTTATTTTATATGGCCATCAACACCTGAGTCTTTGTCCACAGGAAGTGTTCAGTAAACACTTCCCCAGGAGGTGATGAAGTAGTCCTATAATCAGTATCTGGAGAAAGATAATTAAAACAGAATGTAGCATTGATTTTTCAATTACCATCTGGGGAGATACAAGTAAAAATGTCACCAAAATTGTACATTGGCATTTCAACTCCCCATGACACGTAGGGGTTTCTGTTTAAGAAGAACTTATGTAACCTTTTCACCTTTAATAAAATCATGTCCTTCAAAAAAAATTAAATCTGAAATTGTTTTGGGATTTGGAGTGGTAAATAACTATAATGTACTATTATTATTCTTAGACATATCCAAATTTGAGTATTTGAGTGTGAATTATTTTATTTTAAACTCTGCATTTAAAATTTTTCTATTTAGTTTTTTAATGGTAGTTATGTAACCTTTTCACCTTTAATAAAATCATGTCCTTCAAAAAAAATTAAATCTGAAATTGTTTTGGGATTTGGAGTGGTAAATAACTATAATGTACTATTATTATTCTTAGACATATCCAAATTTGAGTATTTGAGTGTGAATTATTTTATTTTAAACTCTGCATTTAAAATTTTTCTATTTAGTTTTTTAATGGTAGCATTTTACTTAAACTCTGCATTTAAAATTTTTCTATTTAGTATTGTAATGTTATCATTTTACTTATACAAAGTGTTTCCACTCGTTTGTCCTAAAAAAAAAGCATGCACATTCCATTTAAGTGACATATCTCTAGCATTCTATGTACTAAAGATTCTAATTGTCATGTAGCGGAAATCAGGGTTTTTTTTTTTTTATTTTTGGAGAGGTTTTTGCTGTAGGGTGCGTGCGCTCGCCAGACAGAGACAGAGAGACAGAAAGCGAGAAATCACCCCCCAGGGGGGATGGCCATGCTGGATTCCCTTCTCCCCCATTCTCCTCTAGGGATCTTGGGCATGCACGCACACGTGCCCAGCGTGAGTTTTAAGCCACCGGGTCCGGGATGCGAACCGCAGTCGACTACATGGGAGACCAGTGACATAGCCATTATGCCAACTGCTGGTCCCAGGACTTTTTATTTTTTTAAATATAGTCTAGTGTGTTATTTCTCATGAGATAGGATGTAATCATTTCAGGAACATATTCGCTCTTGAGTAGGGGAAGGGAATGTTGGCATTATAATATTTGGGCATAGGTTTGTAAGTCTGTTTGAGAGACTGAGAGAGGGAGACAGAGACAGAAAGCAAACAAATCACCCCTTTAGGGGATATTCACACTGCAATTCCTTCTCCTCCATTCTCCCCTTGGGATTTTTAAGCACTCAAGCGCATGCACCTGGCATGAGTTTTAAGGCACTGGGGCTGGGACTTGAATCATGGTCGACTATGTGGTAGCCCAGCAATGTAAACATTTTGCCATCTGCTGGCCCCCCTCAATAATGCATTTTCAATTGTAAACTTAGGGATTATTTCTAGTTATTTTTTAATTATTGTCCTAAACTCAATGACAAACCTCTCTAAATAACCTATATTTACTCCTGGACTTTATTCTAAGACTGGCATTACAATTTCTCTACTCAGCAGACTAAACACCACCTTATCATCGCTCTTTGATTTATCCTCAACATATCCATCTAAAAATTAGTGACCAGTTTATGCCAGTTTTGTTATATGCTGTTATCATTTTTTAACATTTTTTGATGATACAAATTTTCATTTTAATAAAAGAGTGAAAAACAAATTTAGATTCTTCTACCTCCTTGGATTGGTTCATTCTTCTAAATCAGTTCTTTAAGTTACCAAATGTTTCTTCTTTTTTTCTTTTTTTTTTTTTTAGAGTTTCACTGTAGGGCGCGTGCGCTCGCCAGACAGACAGAGAGAGACATAGAGACAGAAAGCGAGAAATCACCCCCCAGGGGGGATGGTCACGCCGCAATCCCTTCTCCTCCATTCTCCTCTCGGGATCTTGGGCACGCACGCACACGCGCCCGGCGTGAGTTTTAAGCCACCGGGTCCGGGACACGAACCGCGGTCGACTACGTGGGAGTCCAGCGACATAGCCATTACGCTAACTGCTGGTTCCCTGTTCTTTTTAAAATGATTATTTAAGCCATTTATTTTAAATTTCTACTGCTGACATTCTTGTCAGGCTTTAATTTTAATTATTTTTTTTGCTACTTAATAATAGTGTGATTTCATACCATTAAATTGTCTATATAGTGAGACTATAGCTCACACTTATATCAAACATATTTTAATAAGTCAGGGGAGTTAATTTTTCTTTCTTGTCTTATTCTATCCACAAAATAATGTGCATATTTCTTACCCAACATTTATAGTATCCACAGAAATGAAATCCAGCTTAGTCAATTTCAGAACCATTAGGATACAAGTAAAAAAGTATACGGAGTCTTCGTATTTGTTACCCTATAACACAGAACAAAACACAGTTCTTGGACTATGCTAGATCAACATAAGAAACATGCAAAAAATGTTTATGAGAATAATCACAGATATTAGGTAAACACGTTTAATACATATATTGTATTAGGAAATCGAGACCCTGTAGTTAAAATTAAACTTCACAGAAAAATATAAGGAGAGCCTGTTAAATTGAAAACATAGTTTTGAGCTTTAAATTACATTTTTCTACTATAAATATAACACTTGTAAGTATAGGGAAGAACCAATTTGACAATTACATTGAAGATAGTCATGAATTTTCAGGTTCTACACATCTATGAATGCACCACAAATTAAATAAAAACTAGTGAATAAATATCAGGTATCTTTTCATTGAACATATACATCTCCTTAGAAAATAATAATTGATTTAAGCTTTCTTTTTTATGCAGGAATAAAACACATATTATCATCATTTCTAAATGTTTCAGTTACCAATGAAGTATCATTGATGCATTTCAAAGGACTCAATGAATACAATGACTTTTTAAAAAATATTTTTAATATTCTTAATTAGAAAAAGAGTTACACAAACTTAATAGTCTGGTTTCAATTCTCTGGTTGCCGACCAGCAGTGTGATCTTAGGGAAGTCATTCAAGTTCTCTAAATTTGAATTTTCTCTTTTCTAATGTGGGTATAATAACAATACATGCTTCATACTTATATTATAAAGGTTAAATAAAACATGTATGAAAGAGACAAACCAGAAAGAGCTACCAAATGGCTCAGCCTGTGACATAGAGGCTAAAGTGGCTGGATCCCAATGGCTGACTCTGTGGATCAAGTCTTGGATCTTGTGGCTTGAATACATACCAAGTGCATGTGCATGCATGCCCAAAATCCTTTTAGGAGGGAGAGTTTAAGAACAAATAGCTATCAAATATGCTTTAAGTACCAAACAAATTTGTAGATCTTAAAAATGAAAAAAAAAAAAAAAGGCATTGTTGTCCCACTAATGCATAGAGTCTAGTGGAAGAAGGATACATAAAAAGCTTATCTCAGAAAAAATAAGTATTGGAGCCAGCAGGTGGCATGGTAATTAAGGTGCTGGTCAGCCTCTCTGGAGGGTTATTTCTCACTTTGTCTCTCCAAGGAGTGCACATGCTCTATTGAAAACAAACAAACAAATAAAAACACTGAAAAATATTTAAAAAGGAAGAAAAAATGAGTTGTAAAATGGTTTTATGCACAGGAAATTAGACATGTTGATTGGCATTTCCCTTAGTTCTGTGTTTAAGGATCTTCTTTAAAATGACATCCATGTTGAATTGCTGACTATTTACTTTTAACATGATGAAGATCTTCAGGAAGCATTGTCTAGGCAGAAGAGACAGTAAGAACACAGACATGTCTAAGAACGCAGTGAAAATAAACCTGTCAACAGTGTTTTATTATAAAAACTAGTATTGAGACAAAGATAGGCAAAAATGAGGCTAGCCAGAAGTGTGCATCTGTAATCCCTGCTACTCAGGATGCTGAGACAGGAGGATTGTTACTTTTAAGATTGTTACTGGACAATTGACAAGACTTGGTCTCTTGAGAGTAAACAAGTAGAAAGGTATGGAAAGGAACATGGTGCCAGGCCATCTTTCCAAGGGCTTCTGTTAGCTTACTTGAGATTTACCTTAGTTCCATAGTTTTCTGATTAGTTTCCAGATATGACATTCTAGTCAAGGCCCTGTCCAATAATGAGTATTTCCAATTTCTGATGCTCTGGCATCATAAACAGTTCTGCTTGGCAGAGAGAACTAGAGAAGCTACATGAAAGAATTTGTACCATAAAATAACCTGAACTTTTCTAGCCCAGCATTGTAATCAGTAGAGACTGCAAAAGAACAACCACAACCAGAGGATTATCCTTGAAGAAGACTTTGAAGGAAGAAAAAGAGACTGATTTTTGCTAGTAGAATACCTGGGAGGCAGAGCTGAATTGAGAAATTTTATTTATGACTTCTGTGCTGAGCATTTGCTTTTCAGCAGTTTAAGTAGTTGACATGTAAATATTTTCTCAAAAATATTTAAAACCATACTATCTTTGTTGTTATAGAGTCACAAAATTATAACAAATATTTTGAA
>NW_006160159.1:734544-736925 GCF_000334495.1 Tupaia belangeri chinensis
AGAGAGAGAGAGAGAGAGAGAGAGATGGAAAGTGAGAAAGCAAGCCATCAGGTCTGAGACTCGAACCATGGTCGGCCATGTGGGAATCTAGCGCCCTTATCCACCACGCCACTTGCTAGCCCCAATAAATGATTTTTTTTTTAATTTAAAAAAAGAGGGACATAGATACCAAGCCACAGAGGTTCTTTTGGTCTCTGTAGAGTGGAGAGCTGTAAAAGCTTGATTAGAGTTGCAGTTAGATTACTCAGCAGGTTCAAAATATATAAAAAATGAACAGAACAGAGATTAGCCTAAGAAAGTAAGAGAAGATATTATTATGATTAAATGCATAGTCTCTGGGTTGATCATCTGGGTTCAAATCCTAACTTCAACATTTTCTAGCTAGAAAATTTGAGAAGCAATTTACTTAAATTCTAGGAGCATTAGTTTCATTATGTGAAAAAAAAAATATCTATCTCTGATTTGGCTCCCATGTAGAGTAAATAAACTAACATGGGAGACAGAAGGTGTTGCAGCAGTAAAACAAGACTGTGAGGCGGATGCACAAGGGAGGGGTGCTGGCACCTCCCTGAGAATACTGGGCACATGTGTGCCCGTGATCCAGGTTGGTTTAACTTGGGAGTGCATTCTGGTATTGGGATGCTGCCAGGGGTGCAGCTCTGTCTCTCTTGATCTCTCTTACTCTGAAATAAATAAATAAAATAGGGAGAAAAATTAGTTGAGCTCGTCCATGATGTGGTATTTAAGGCAGCTGAATCTCACATAACCAATTTTGCAATTGCAGTCCCAGACCTGAAAGCTTGAGGAACACTTTGGACACATTAGGTGTCCTATTCCTGTTCAGGCGCCAGGTGTCCCGACCTGGGGGGACAGCTGAACAGGTTTCCTGAGTGAAGGAGTGAGAGCCGGGACAAGCGGCATAGTGTTACAGCACAGAGACGACAGTGTCATCTGTTTATTGTGGGCACCATGGTACAGCACAGAGACGATGCGGTGTCACAGCTCTTCAGGGTCGTCCGCACGATGTAGTGTTACAACTCCAGGATCTCCCAGGTTGTCTGGAGACTATGTAGTGTTACAACTCTTCAGGGTCTTTGGGGTCGTCTGAAGACCGTGCGGTGTTTCAGCTCTTCAGGCTCTCCAGGGTCATCGTCTGGCTACTGTGGGCCAGACGTCATGGTTATATACATGCTGGTGGGTTGTAAATGGTGGGTCGTGATTGGTTGTAAATGGTGGGCCCTGATTGGTTGTAAACAGTGGGCCCTGATTGGTTGTAAATGGTAGGCCGTGATTGGTTGTAAAAGGTGAGCCGTGATTGGTTGTTAACAGTGGGCCATGATTGGTTGCTTTTGGACCAATCATGAGGTGCCAGATATGCAAATTTGAGGGATTCTAGTGGCCAATCAGAGCAAGGTTTCAAAGGTCAGGTTTTTTCAAGGGAACCAATCATGGCAATTGTTTGCTCTCTGAGGAACCTTGGCAGACTCCCTGGTGTGCAGCTTCCCATAATTAGGATCTGCCCAAAATCAAGAAAGAAGGGAGAAATGTAAGAGAAGGGATTGTATAATGGCTATCCCCCATGGGAGCTGACTTCTCTCTCTAACGCTCTCTCTCTGTCTCTTTCCAGTGAGATGACTAAATTTTTTCTAAGTTAATGCATAAAATATTTGGTCCCAAACCAGATATATAGTTAATACTAATTACATACTATTTTTATTGATCGCATCTTTACATAAGCAGTGAGGGAAGGATTTCACTTCATTAAGAAGTAGTAGTTTAGATGAGGGATGACTGAAATACTGTAGGAAGAGAAGGAAATATATGAACACTTGGTGCCTGGCAAATATCAGAAATTCAACGTATGTTGAATAATGTGTAATATAGAATTAGGTATGTGGTAATTATGTAACAATTATAAACATATAATTAAAGTGTTTATTTTATAATCTAAGAAGGTATATAATAGTCTCATAACTAGGCACAGGCAAAAAGTATTTAAATTCAGGGTTTTTTATTCATGGGTTGACTGATTGTACTGGCCTTTGAAAACTATCACAACTCTATTTAAGGCAACTGTATTTGAGGCAATTAGGCTAGGATTGAAAAGGTATAGAAAGAGATATCTTAAAAATATATTTAAACTCGGGACCAGCAGTTAGCGTAATGGCTATGTTGCTGAACTCCCGTGTAGTCGACCACGGTTCGAGGCCCAGACCCGGTAGCTTAAACTCGTGTGCGTGTGTGCCCAAGATCCCAGGAGGAGAAGGGATTGCAGTGTGGCCATCCCCCCTGGGGGGCGATTTCTTGCTTTCTATCTCTCTGTCTTTCTCTGTCTTTCTGGGGAGCACATGTGCCCTATAGCAAAAATCTCTCTCTCAAAA
>NW_006160159.1:739121-745727 GCF_000334495.1 Tupaia belangeri chinensis
TATATATATTTAAACTTCATAAGTACTAGACTAATAAGAGTCAAGAAAACCTTTTAATTGTTTGGTTAAAACCTTTCTGCTTTGTATGACAGAGTAACTTATAATGGGAAGCTGCCATAGAAACTTAAGTACTAAAATAATAAGAGTCAAGAAAACCTTTTAATTGTTTAGTTAAAACCTTTCTGCTTTGCATGACAGAGTAACTTATAATGGGAAGCTGCCATAGAAACTATTGCTGTGCTGAGGTAAAGGAGAAGTTCCCCTAACACATCATCAGGGTATTTCCCTCTGAATTTATGGTACCTTCAATTTGTGCAGCAGAAATTTTCACATAAGCAAACAAATGAACTACATTCACATAAGTAGTTCTTACATTCTGGATTATTTTTCCTTCACATTTTTCATAAATTAGATCTTGAGCAAATTGGCTATACATATCTTTGATATCCTAAAGCATTGTAAGTATTTGCCATTTTACAACAGTGCTAAGTTATAAAGAAATAGGCTGTTCTTCAAGTTGCCTCTGAAATTAGATTGGGACAATGAGCTCTTCAATGGCAAAAACTATGTCTAAAAACCTTCATATTTGCCTTTACCTGAGATTGGCAATATTGGATACTTGCTATATATTTGACAAATGAATATGCATTAATGAGTGAAGTGATATCACAGGGGAAGAGACAGAGATGAGTTCCAAATACGGAAATTGTAAAAGTTTTACAAAAGAGATGTCATGTTAGTTGAGCTGTGATTGGTAGGAATTCAGAAGGGAAAGTGGACGGACAGAGAACATGCCAGACTAGCATAAGTGAGGACATCCAGATAAGAATAAACATGACATAATGTTTAGGTATAGGCAGCACAAAGACAGATGAAAGAAAGAAAGAAATGAACATGGTCTTTAAACACCAGTTAAAGATATGAGATATTTTTCTGTTGTCAAAAAAAAACCAAAAACAAAAACAAGTCATGTGTTACAGCTGAATAGAGGGGTCAGTCAAATGGCATAGTGGTTAAGGTGGCTGAGTAGCACATGACCAACTCTGCAGGTTCAAGCCTCAGACCCAATGGCCTGAAAAACACACTGGGTGCATGTGCACGTGTACCCAAAATCCTGAGAGGAGAATGGAGGAGAAAGGATTGGAATGTGACCATCACCCTTACAGGGTGATTTCTCACATTTCCTGTCTAACTCTCTCTCTTCTCTCTCTCTAGTGAGCACATGTACCCCATAGCAAAAAAATAAAGTAATTACAATAATATAAAAGCTGAACAGGGTCTGATATGTTCTGTGCTTTAAGAAGTAGAATCTCGGGGCCAGCAGGTGGCATGATGGTTAAGAGCGCTGAACTTCCAGATAGCTGACAGTGGTTAGACCTGGCAGCTTGCTTTCTCACTTTCCCCCCTCTCTCTCTTTCTGGTGAGTGTGCATGCCCCTCTGGTCAAATTGAAATAAATAAATAAATAAATAAATAATTCCTAAAAAAAAGAAGATGACTCTCTTCAGGGACTAGGATCAAAGTAGATAATTGTGCAATGGAAAGTTCACTACCATTCAACATATACCTCCACACACACATATCATCCCTACATGCCTATTTTACTAGATAAAATAAAGTGGATCCTAAGTACAGCAATTGAATAATACAGAACAAAATCCATGGGTTTAAAAACTCAACCAATAAAGATCAGTGAAATAACACACTTTCTCTCTATAATAAAAAAATCAATGCTCAATCTTTCAATTTGGGTTTTTATTTTTAATGAATTATTATTATTATTTATTTATGTAATTTGTCATAGGACTAACTGCTGTAAGTTATTTTCCTTGGAAAAACTTTCCTATGGGTGTGTTTTATACAATTATCAATACTTTATTGCAATAATGTCACAACTTTCATTCTCATTCCATAAAGTATATTGGAAATCAGATAAGTTAAAGGAGATGTGTACAGAGATACTCTTGGACTCTTAGTAACTTTTTTTCAATATAAATCAATGCTTGCATAAGTATTAGCAGAAAAAAATACTTTTGGCACTTCATAGCCAATTGGGAAACACATTGTTCCTTGCCTGAAAACCATAATGTTATACAATACAGTAAAATGAAAAAAATATGTATTTTAGGGGAAATCCAACTTCTCTTTTTTTTTTTTTTTGATTTCTGGGAAAAAAAAAATCTATTTCCTGAAAGCACTATACAACATTTTGAGAACAATATCTCTGATCAGAATAGAACTCGGTCCCAAATCACAACAAAAGTATTTTTTTTCCCCTTTCAAGATTCCCAAACTCATGGATTCTTGAATCAAGTATAGTCATATTGGAGTAATATTTGTAATATTTTTCATCCAAAAATAAAATGAAAATACTTAAGATAAACATAATACTACTGGTCATTTTGCCTCATGTGTTTTGCTAATGTTCTGAAAATAGGAAGTTATTTTATTTTCCAATGGGGGAAAAGACACAAAAAAATGTATATTGAAGCCAAAAGCCTTATTTACTGTGAAAATTGCAAATGTTTGCCTGAAGCAAATATGTGAAAATTTGCAATTTGTTGTAGGTGTGGAATTTTGCTATTTTTTACAGTGCAGTAACTGTGTAGTTTGGTTTATTTCCCCCATAGATGTGTGAATTCTCAGAGAAATTCTGAGACCTAGGCATTTTGATGCCAAAGATGGCAAGGTGAACAATTATTTTCAACAATAACTCAAAATTTTGCTATATAACACAACGACATACTTTTTTTTCACCCAAAGCTGAACGGTTAGGATGAAGAGGAATTCTAGTTCTGCAGTGTACTTTAAAGCACAAAAGTTCCTTATTAAGATATCGTAATACTTCTATGTAGGAGTATATTCATATGTAAAATAAAAGATATAAAGTATAAGTAGATTAAAAGTCATGCAGACTTTTATTCCTTGCAATGGTCATTAAGTCAATCTTATATATACAAAATTAGACCCAGGTATTATATAGAATTCTATTAAACACAAATATTTAACAATCTCAAAAATACATAATAATAAATCTGCTAGTTACTTAATTGTCTAATATAACTGTTTTTTTTTTAGAATTGAAATATAAGTCTTACAGGTAGATAAGATTAATTAATTGTCCAGGAAAAGGAAATAAAGTAATTGTGATATTTTAAGCTACATATTTGGTCTTTGGCCAGTTTCCTGACATAAGACTCCTAAACCCCTTGTCATCTCCATATTGATAAAGTGTGTTTTGTGTCCTAAGAGATGACTAATGACTGGCAGCTCCTAAATAGTTTCAAGGTGAGAGCTGGTCATAAGAAAGATCAAGGTGGGATTAGAGGGTGGGACTTTCAGGCCTGTTTCCCACCATTCTGGGTGAGAAAAATTGGAAGGTTTCTTTGATCGCCAATGGCAAATCAATCATACATACTGAAACTTCTATAAAACCCAGAAGAGTACTTCTGGGGACATCTAGAGAGCTGCACACGAAGGCTCTTGGAGAGTAAAAGGCAGGAGAGGACATGGAAGCTCTGCACCACTTTTCTTATACCTTGTCCTGTGTACGTCTTTCATCTGTATTCTTTGTAATAACCTTTATAACAATAGGCAAAGGTAAATGGTGGTGCCAAGAGTCATGTGAGCTACTTTAGCAGATTAAGAAAATACAAGAAAAGTGTTGTGGTAACTCCCATTTATGGCCGGTCTTCCAGAAGATCAGGTCACAACTTAGAGCTTGTGATTGGCATCTGAAGTATGGCTCAGTCTTGTACGATGAGCCTTCAGCTGTGAGATCTGAGTCTGTCTCCAGGAAGACAGTGTCAGAATCGATCCGAATTAGAGGACAATGGCTGGTAATTACTAGAAAATGAGTTGTAGGATCACTTGGTGGGAAGAAATCCCTAAGCATTTCTTTATGACCAGATGTCACAGAAGTGGTGAGTAGAGTGTAGAAAAAAAAATAGTCCACATTTTTTTTTTTTCCATTCCTTATAGTAACACTCTATGTTCTTCTGGTCAGTATGCTATTGTGACTTTCATGTTTCTTCTGTCTATGACCATTCCTAAGAAAAACTGTAAAATATTTGGATTGTCTGTGTAGCTGCTCCCTAGGTGATGACTGCCTAGATTGGCCACTGAGCGGAAATGCTAATTGCACCATCCTTCTTCTCCTTCACATGAAATTTTCTGTCCCAATTCTCATACCATCAGGGACACCTTCCTTTTAAGCTCGAAAATTATAATTAGCTTCTTTCATTAAGTAACCTGTGTTTTAACAGATTTCCCAGAGCTCTCCTTTTCTTCCTAGGTAACGTTTGCCTTTTAGAATTTTTCCAAAGGAAATGTAGGACAATGTGTTTCTTTGGTTAATGGAATTCTCTAATATGCAGAAAATAAGCCTAGATGGTTTTTGTTACACTTACCCAATTAATCTACTCAATCAAAGTATATTTTAATTAATAATACAGTATGAACATAAGGTTCTAAAACACTGTTCTTTGAATTAGTACATAGGTTTCCATTCACTTTTTAACTATCAAAGTCACTGGGAACTGAAAGACATTGGTGAGTATTTCTGCATCTCCCCAGTCTTCCATGGAATACTGTATGCAATTATTTTTGGTTTGCTTTAATTTTAGTAGAGTTCAATAATTTAAAAGATTTTCTCATAATAAACCTTAAATATAATAAAACCTTAACACAAGTATCTTTTTTTTTCCTTTTCAAGTGTTTCTTATATCTGGGTATATATTTATTTTTCCATAAGACTAAACAGAAAAATTTACTAATAAATGATTCTCAGCATATGTGTATAGTATAAAAAAAAATGGCAGAGAGGTGGAAAAAAGGGGTTCATTTACTTAGAAACATGCTGCAATTTTTTCCCCTCAAAATAGTAGTCTCAGTGAAAAAATCAAAATCAACAAGTATAATCAAAATGAATTTTAAAATAGTATTTATAAAACTAAGCATCAATTATAATGTAAATTAATGCTAATAAAATGATACACAATTAATATGTATGACAATTAATAGTTTACCCCTTAACAAGAAAAGAGTCATAATTGCAAGATTTATTATATTTTTCAGCATGGGTGATGTTTCTTGGGGTTTAATTCTTTAGTGAATTTCTTTTATATATCACTCTTCCAGCTAAGCTTTCTACTCACCAATAAGCACCGAGGAATGTCTCCTTTCTATGTCCAGAACATATTGCTATCTCTTTTTCTTATCTGCCCAATTAGCTTTATAGGCTTTAGCTATCACCAGCCTAACTACCTTGGAACTCGTAGATGAAAGTTTCTTATCCTAGGCTGTTCTATTCATCAGGAATCTAGCAAAACTTAGGTTTGAATAGTTTCCTATGAAACACCTCCCACTCAACTGATTTGTGGTCCCTAATGAACCATAAGCTGATGGACAATGATTCATTTGGCTGAGTCCCATGGAACATTTAAAGGGTACTCAGGATCTCACAAGGCTGCATATGTGACTTCCATCTAAGTTTAGATACAAGCTTTTTGACACAGGCAAGAAATATAACAAGACTTTAAATGGAATCACTGTGAAAGAGCAACTTTGACATGAATTCTCAAGTTGCCTGTGATTGGTGTTCAGATATACCAAAAAAATAATAAGGATAACAATTTCCTACATTTAGAAAAGCAACATTGAGTTACATTAAACAGAAACTTTCCCGTTTTAAGTCACCATCATGAGGTATTATAGCTAGGAAGGAACTACATTTTTTAAAGACTTCAACATGACTTTTTAAAAATGTAAAGGTTTGGATTCATTTTGCAGTGTATTTAAAATCCAAACACCCAGAAATAAAAGATGGCAATGGCATTATTTTCTTAAAATAACAAAGAATAAAATATAGCTTGCTGGATTTATTTTGTTTTAAATCAATTTAGCCTTAATAGGCATATCTAGGTATACTAGTTGATAAAAACTTGCACCATTCATGATCTGATAAGTAGGTGGTCCAGAAATCTTCCTAAGACAGAAAGATGTATCTTTAGTAATTGAAGACATCACTTAAAATTTATTGCCTGGTGTTCCTTTTAGTATCATCTGACTCAGCATCTATAGTTAGAGTGTGAAGCACAAAGACGAACACAGAGGAAAGCCAGAAGCAACACCTCCTAAATATGTAGTGAACTCCCTCAAGGCATCCCCTTCTATCCTTGGTGCCCATCTGTATGAAGAATTTCCAGGCACAGCGACACAGTAAGGTCCACACACAGGTGCTTGGTCTCATCAGCTGAGAAAAAGGTTTTTTTTGTTTTTGTTTTTGTTCCTTTTATTATTGCTATTCTTGTTTTCTTCAGTTTTGGAGATGAAGAAGCTACTATCTTTGAAGGCTATGAGGTTAGGTTACTTTTGGAAATGTAGGCTATTGCCAGTAAGATTTACTTACTAAAATAATGTTTCTTAATGATGAATAAATTGCAATAAACGAAGCCAATTTCACTAAGTCCTCTCTTACTCCCACGTGTAACCACAGTTAAATGCCAATAGTAAGTGACAGTGAGTGTCACAATCAGCATCCACTTTAAAAAGGAAAGAATAGATGAGAGAAAAAAAGATGAGACGTGAGCCACTGCAAAGAAAAAAA
>NW_006160159.1:746198-777108 GCF_000334495.1 Tupaia belangeri chinensis
AAAAAAAGAAGAGGGAGTAGCCACTGCAAAAAAAAAAAAAAAAAATATATATATATATACACATGTGTGTGTGTGTGTGTGTGTGTGTGTGTATTCTCTCTATTAGGATACTTATTTTGACATGTCATAAGGCTAAGTCTGTGGAATAAAGTCTACCTTTATGCAGAAGTAATATACAATGTAGATATTCTGCTTTAAGACAATTAATATAAGAAGCAGTTTGACTTACTAGGAGAGACTTTAAAGGGAGACTAAAAAGATCTGGATTTCGCTCCATAATCTCCTTGAGTACCTCTTTCACACTCCAGTTTTGAATTGCAACCTGGTAGAATGGCCACCTCAGCAAACATACTTAACATATATAATTGTAATAATTTTACCTACAATTTAAATTTACTCTGTTATTTGTCTAATTTTTTTACATTGTAGCTCACTTCACTAGGAAACTGCTAATTGTTCAAGTGCTAAATATTTGTTTTGATTTCAGCATTTCAGGTCTTAAAGAAATGCTTCTGGAATGATCTCAATATATCACTCCTTAAAACTTTTTGAAATCAATCTATAGGACGAAAGGACAATATTGATGTTACTGATTATTAAAGATGACTGTTTTTATACAGCTGTGTGAGATTTAATTAAACCTTTATTTTTCTTATTTATTTCTTCTTATTTTAATTGCCAGAGAGAATGTGTGCTCACCAGAGAGAGAGAGAGAGAGAGAGAGAGAAACAGAGAAATCATCCTTGAATGGGGCATGGTCACAGCACAATCCTTTCATTATTTTCCCATCCTTACGGGATTATAGACACACATAGACTCACCCAGCATTTTTTTCAAGCTGCAGGGGTAGGGATTTGTGCCGAATAGTCGACCATGTGGGATCCAGTTCCTTTAATCACTAGTCTGTGGGGCCAGTCCTCTTACCTTTTTCTCAGTGAATGGGCCTACTACAGATTTTGGTGACTCCTTATATTTTAAGTATCAGCACTATAAACTGACAGTAGTGTTCAGAAGGGCTTCTCATGCCATTAAAAATGATGCCCACATTCTTTTAAACAGAGCAATTGGAAGAAATTATTGTAGAAAGTTACAAATTAGAAGCTACAAGTTTATTCTCATTAACATACTATAAAACAAAAGATAATCTGTACTTTATTGAACTGAGAAAATTGTTAAAGTACAAAGATCTTGTTGACTTATTTATTAAATTTGTCCATGTCTTTTTATTTTATTTTATTTTATTTCATTTTTATCTTATTTGAAAGGATGTCCTTTTTGCTAGACTTGCTGATAGAAACTTCACTATCTTCTGCCATGACTGTCTTAAAATTTAATGAAACTATAAGAACTTACTGTGTTTTGCAGATAACAAGCAGTTAAATATTGGCAATTCCATAGAGATCAACTTACTTCTGGGTGGTGTAGTGTGAGGGATAGGGAATCAAGGATGGCAAAAAAAAAAAAAAAAAGGCAAAATATACAAGACATAAGAAATGGAAAATTATTTGTTGATAACACGTATGTTGATGTGCTTGATTGAGCCAATATACAGTATATTTTGTATAGAAAATTCATTTTGTATGCTGTAATGATTTATAGTGAATTAATGTAAAAAATAAATTTAAAGAAAAAAAAAAGAAGGAAGAACTAGATAATGGGAAAATGGGGTCTATGTGACATTTTCCTTTTTGAGCTCTTGTAGTATCTTCTTACATTATGGCACCCCAATTTTTTTCTAATGTTAATTGTCCTCATTGTTCAGTTGATGAAGTTTTTAAAACTTTCTTTTAATACATATATACTGTATAACTTATAGTAAAGATTAAATAAAAAATTTAAACAAAAATGGAGATACATCTGGAAAGAGTTTAGTTTGTATCCAGAACCTCTTAGAATACTTCAGGCGTGAACACACTTGTGTGCCTAAGATTAGGTCTGACCAAGAGTGGGGGTGTGCCATGGAGAGCTTGTTTAGGATGTCTGTCTCTCTACTTCCATCTTTCTCTGTTTCTGTCTGACTCTTACCATCTCAAAATATCTTATTATAAAAATTCACTGTTGCTGTTCTTACATTTCCTAAGCTGTGATATCAAAAAGTATGTCAGCACCAGCAGATGGAATAACAGTTACGTCATGGACTCCCAGATGGTCAACTGCAGTTTGAGTCCTGGACCCACTGGCTGAAATCTCACGTTGGGCATGTGTGCATACTTGCCCAAAGTCCTGAGAGGAGAATAGAGGAAAAGGGATTGTGGCATGGCCATCCCTCACCAGGGAGTGATTTTTCGCTTTCTGGCTCTCTGGCTCACTCTGTCTCTCTAGAGAGCACACACACCCTATAGCACAAACCTCTCTTAAAAAATAAAAAAATTGTGTCTTGACAAAATTTGAAATTATTTTTGTCATTAGAGAAACATAACAAAATGAATTTCTGTTTAAAACTATTATTTATTTAGACCTTCCATTTTATGCAGGCAACACATTTTCTTTAATAGAGCTTTGATGACATCTTACACTATTTACATGAGAAATAGAAGCTTTATGCATAGAAATTGGGAGAAGAAAAAAATCTTAAAAATTGTCCTATGAATGTAATCTTAGTATTTGATGTTGTATCAAGATTTGGGGTTCCTAGGTTGAGTCAATACATGGGACCCAGAAAATAAGTCAATAAAAACAAAAACAAAGATAAAAGTTTTTTCATTATCTTATGTTCATTCAAGGAAAAAAAATAAAGTCATTCAATTAAAAATAGAAATGGTTTGTCTATTCAAACATTATTTTTAATCTTTTTTTTAAAAGGATTTTGGCATAAGGTATATGGGCTACTGAGAAAAAAGAGAGACACAAAGAGATAGAAAATGAGAAATCACCCCTCAAGGGGATGGCCAGGCCAAAATTCCATACCTTCCCTCTTCCTCCTGCAATCTTGGGTATGTACATACATGTACCTGGCATGGATCTTGGGTATGCATGTACATGCACCTGACATGATTTTCAAGCTGCTAGGTGTGGGACTCAAACCATATCAGAGTCCAGTGCCTTAACCACTATGCCACTGTTGGCCCCAATCATTCACTTTTGAGACATCATTAGCATAAAAAAGAATCTTTAGGACCAGTAGATGTTGTGGTGGTTAATGTACTAGATCCTTATATGGCCAACCACATTTCAAGTCCCAACCTAGTGACTTGAAAATCATGCTGGGTATGTGTGAATGTGTGCCCAAGATCCCAGAAGGAGAATAAAGATGGGACTGTGGTATGGCCATCCTCCTTGGAGGGTGATTTCTCATATTCCCTCCCACTATCTCTGTCTCTGGCAAGCACACATGCCCTATAACACAAATCTTTAAAAAAATATATTTATTAGGATCCCTTTCTAAACTATTGAAATAATTCAGATAGTTCACAATTCTTTGTCAAAGTCATGTACTGGTGGTAGTACACTTGAATAGCAGGTATAATCTAGAGCATAGGTGGACCTTTATCCTGATCTGAGTTATTTTATTGACTCAATCTTTTTTAATAAGCCACCAGTAGACAGTAAGAAACACTTAAACAAGCCAAATCTGGTACAGTTCTGATGAAAAAGACCCAAGAAAAGAGTTACAACTATAAAAGGCCAAAGAAAAAGTCTGGAAGGCCCCTTCTCGTAGTCTTGCCTCCCTCAAAGTCTTGTGTCAGCCTGTCTTCTTCAACACTGAAACAATTAATGTCTTCATACTTTCACATACAGCCATGAAGAAAAATTGTACACTTGAGAAAGAATATTAAACAAAAAATATATAGCAGAAAAATAGTACTTTACATCCACTCGATTTCTTAATAATAGCAACCATATTTGAGAGGTAGTAGTTTCCCTCTATGAAATGAAGACACTGATGCCAAGGGGGATGGTTTACTTTATCCAGGTCTTATACAGATTAAGTGGTGAAGTTGAGATTTCAACTCAAATTTTATGACTCCAAATTTATAATTATTTCTATGCTATCATAATATATTTCTAATTAATCCTTACTGAAAAGTAACAGATTGATAAACATTTAAGTAGTGATTACTAAAATTCCCTGTTCAATTTCAAAATTTAATAAAGACTCCTGAACACAAGATTTAGGTACTGTGTTTTAAAAGATCTAAGGTTTTGTAAGGTGTATTTCTTTTTTTTTTTAATTTTTCTCTAAGTAATGCAGCTACTGAGCCAGAATTGGGACCTTCTTTAAAGTACTGAGACAGCTTTAACAAATCTGCAATATATATATATTTTTCTGAGATATTTTTGCTATAGAGCACATGTGCTTGCCAGAAAGACAGAGATAGAGAGATAAGAAAGCGAGAAATCACCCCCCCCCATGGGGGATGGCCACATCACAATCCCTTCTCCTCCATTTTCTTCTTGAGATCTTGGGCATGCACGCACATGTGCCCAGCATGAGTTTAAGCCATGGGGTCCGGGACTCAAACCACGGTCGACTACATGGGAGTCCAGTGACATAGCCATTACTCCGACTGGTCCCTGCATATTTTTTTTAAACAAAACATTTCTATTCAGAATTTTTGCATTATGTTGATGGTTTGAGGAGGGGATACTCTGACAACTCTGAAATCATAACATGAATGTTTGTTCCTACATCAATTAAATTTTAGAGTTAGGTACCAGCAGTTGGCGTCATGGCTATGTCACCGGACTCCCATGTAGTCAACCGCAGTTCAAGTCCTGGACCCAGTGGCTTAAACTCATGCTGGGCGCATGTGTGCGTGCATGCCCAAGATCCCGAGAGGAGGAGGGAGGAGAATGGATTGTGGCGTGGCCATCCCCCCTGGGGGGTGATTTCTTGCTTTCCCTCTCTCTGTCTCTCTCCGTCTTTCTGGTGAGCACACACATCCTATAACAAAAAATCTCTCTCTCAAAAAAAAAAAGTCTAGATCTAAAAAATAAATTAGGGCCAGTCCTGTAGCACAATGATTAAGTCTTGCGCATAGGGAGCCAGATCCCATATGACCTATTATGGTTCTAATCCTGGTTTTAGCAGCTTGAAAAACATGCCAGGCACATGTGTGTGCTCCATATCCTAATGGGATAGAGAAATGCAATAAAAAGTTAAAAGGATTGTGGTGTGATCACACACCATTCAGGGTGTGTTATCTCTCTGTCCCTGCCTAGCGAGAGACATACACTTAAAAATGAAAGATAAAAAAGAAAAAAAGGAGTTAGTAGGATGCTGATCATCCCTGGTAGGACACAGCCTAACAGACTACAAGAAAAACAAAGCTGTTTCAAAGACTAGCGTCAAATTCATTTACTGCATGGGAACCAGCAGTTAGCATAATGGCTATATCGCTGGACTCCCATGTAGTCTACAGCGGTTCACGTCCCAGACCCAGTGGCTTAAAACTCACACCAGGTGCGTGTGCGTGCGTGCCCAAGATCCCAAGAGGAGATTGGAGGAGAAGGGATTGCGGTGTGGCCACCCCATCTGGGGGGTGATTTCTCGCTTTCTGTCTCTTGGTCTCTCTCAGTCTGTCGGGCGAGTGCATGCACCCTATAGTGAAAACCTCTCAAAAAAAAATTAATTTACTGCATGGACTTGTGAAAAATACTTAGTTTTTCTGGTTCTTTGTTTATTTACTAAGTGCAAATATTCCTGTGTCCCATGGGGTAATCCCCCCCAAAAAAATATTGTGTTGTATTTGGCCTAGTAGTGTGTAACAAATGTATTTAGCACTCATTTCAAGAAGATAATATTTTTTCAACAGGTGGCTGGCAGGTGGCGAGGTGGTTAAGGGCACTAGACTCCCAACCACAGCTGACTCCATTGTGAGTCCCAAATTTGGCAGCTTGCTTTCTACTTTTTCTCTCTATCTCTCTCACTCTGTCCCTCTCTGATCAAAATATAAAAAAAAAATAAATAAATAAATAAATAATAGAAATAAAGTTAAATAATGGGTCTAGAAGGTGGCATAGTGGTAAGGTACTTGATTCTCACAAGGTCAACCCTGGTTTGGGTCCTGGAACTGAGCGTGTGTGTGTGTGTGTGTGTGTGTGTGTGTGTTTGTGTGTGTGTGTGTATGTGTGCCCAAAATCCTGAGAGGAGAATAGAAGAAAAGAAATTGTGCTGTGGCCATTCCCCTCGGATGGGAGGGAGTGATTTCTCACTTGTTTCTCTGACAAGCACACATGCCCTATAACAAAAATCTCTTTTAAAAATGATGATTTCAGGACCAGCAGTTAGCGTAATGGCTATGTCTATCCTTGGACTTCCATGTAATCGACCACAGCTCAAGTCCTGGACCCAGTGGCTTAAACTCACACTGGGTGCATGTGTGTACGTGCCCAAGATCCTGAGAGGAGAATGAGAAGGGATTGTGGCATGGCCATCCTCCTGGGAGTGGAGGAGTGATTTCTCGCTTTCTGTCTTTCTTTCTGAAGAGCGTACATGCCGTATAGCAAAAACCTCTCAAAAAAAAAAAAATGATGATTTCTTGAACCAGCAAGTGGTGCAGTAGTTAAGGTGCTAGATTCCATATGGCCAAAGCCACTGTTCAAGTTCCAGTCGGGGTGTCTTATAAAACATGCCAGGTGTGTGTGCATATGTGCCCAAACCCTGAGAGGATAATGGAGGAGAAAGAATTGTAGTCCCTCCTGGGAGGTGATTTCTAACTTTCTCTCTCTTTCTGTATTTGTCTCTCTCCAGTGAGTATATAATCCAATGGTAAAAATATTTAAAAAAGGGAAAAAAACAATGGATGAAGTCTGAGTAGCCACAATGTTAACCAGAACATCTGTCCATTTGAAGGTGTACTCCATCTTGTGTTCCATATTATTAAAATAAGCCATGAATATATAGCATTCTATTGAAAAAACTGTTTGATGAAAACTAAAGAACTTTCTCTCATTGATAGATTTATGACAAACAGATTAAAAATCTTGAAAGAGTTTTTCATAAAGAAAAGATTTGTACCCACCATTTTAAAACATATGCAGCCATTGAAGACCTTTTCTTCATGGAATACCTGTTAATATCTTGAAAATTATATTCCAAAAGACAGGCTTTGGGAAAAAATCCTCCTTTTAATACTTTTTTCTTAAAAAATTTATATAATAGAGCAAGAGAGAAAGAGAGAAATGGAGAAAGACAATAACCTCAACAGAGTTAGGCCATAATCTTTCTTCAGCCTTCCCAGACATCTATGATAATGGGCGCACACATACCAAACTGGATCCAAACCCCAGTCTTCCATATGGATTCCAGCATTGCAGAATATTGCACTACTACTGTAGTACAGCTGAACTATGA
Organism: Tupaia belangeri chinensis; assembly: GCF_000334495.1. Lineage (NCBI taxonomy): Eukaryota > Metazoa > Chordata > Mammalia > Scandentia > Tupaiidae > Tupaia > Tupaia belangeri. The sequence goes on from NW_006160159.1 coordinate 753,496, forward strand.
CCCCCTTTTTATTAATACCTTAATAATACATGGTTTTGCGCTTAGACAAATTAAGATAATGTAAAATGAAAGTTCAGGATGTAGAATTTAACTACAAATGGGTAGTCTACCTACATTGTAATGGAATACCAATATAAGTGAAATCCATCTGTAATACGAGATCCCATGTATGAGTATGGTGAACTCACTTTTCTTGTTTGCCAGTATGTGTGGATATACACGTGTTTGTGTGTCTGTGTGTGTATGCGTGTGAGGATTTATTTTGTATATACACATAGAATTGGATATATCTTTATGTAATTACTGTATTAATTCATGTAAGATATAAGAAATGTAATTCTTTGTTCAATTAAAAAAGGAATTATAATCATTGCTACACTCTTTTTTTTAAGACAGGTTTTTGCTATAAGGAGCATGTGTTCATTGGAGAGACAGAGAGACAGAAAGTGAGAAATCACTCCCCGGGGGGGATAGCCACATCGCAATTCTTTCTCCTCCATTCTACTCTTGGAATTTGGGGCATGTACACACATGTGCCCAGATGCCATCTGCTGGTCCCACTGCAGTGCTTTTTTATTCTTTTTCCTATATAAATAAGTATAGACTAACAAAGCATAAAAAGCCTATTAATTTAAATATCAGATTTGAATACAAAGTTAAAATAAAATCTTTTAAACTCTGTCCTACTTTCCCACATTCTTTCTTTCTGTCAGGGTTCACCTCCACTTGCTGCTATTTTCTAAGACGATCCACTTATTTACCAAAAAAGCCCCAAATAACTGAAAGTTATGTTGCATGTAAAGCAATATTTAGGTTCTTTCAATATTTGAGGTGAAGCAACAAGAGGTTTGACTTCCTGCAAGACCAACTTAGGGTCACTGCTTATTTGTTTTCCTTTACTTGGGCACTCCAGCCTTCCTTAACGTCCAATTTGCTTTCAATCAGTAGGTATTTAAACTTGAAGAGGAATCCAGCCAAAGTAAGCCATCCTCCTGCCAGCCCCAAGTCTCCTTTCCGCCTACTCTTTCTGGGTTTCCTCTTATAACTTTACCCTTGACTTGGTTCCATGGAACTTGCCTGGGCCCTCTGAGGGACAGTTAACTTTAGGGAGTTATTCCCCATTTTAGACAAAGTGGCAGTCACTATTCATAGAAAAGGTAATCATTGGCAGAAAACCAAACAAATGAGCACAAGAGGGATAAGCTTTCTTCTTATTTTGGCTTTGTACGTATGGCATTCCTATGATTTTGAAAACCTGGTTGTCGGAGAGAGAACAATCCCTTACCTATTCCATTCTATCCCCCCCTAAATACATAATAAATATGTATAATACAGAGTTTGTCAAACTCATAGTATAAGACAATAATTGTACTTGTAGTTTCAGGCCTGTCTAAAGCTGTGGAAAGCATGTGTCTCTACCATTTAAGGACTCGGTGCTCTATATTCTTTCCTTTTAGCCCATTTTTAAAGAAATACAACCAAATTTGTCCACACTCCATCAGTATCTACAACTAAAGTCCTGCACCTTCTCTTTCCTGAACACAAACTTTAATAAAAAGGACTATTACACATGCACTCTATTAATAGCACAGAGGAAACCCTACTCACTTTTGAATTTAAGCACATGACCAAAAGTATCTTAGTTTTATTTTCTAATTTTTGCCCTCTGTCATGCTTTTCATTTAACTTGACTCACCCATGGCAGTCATGAACTACAGAATTTAGGAGTGAGAAACCTTCCCTAAAGACACATCCAAAAAATGATTTTTTCTTATATCAAGAGCCCTTTAAAATTCTTTTTTAAAATAACACTTTGAAAAAAATAACATCTGTTTAAATCCTTTTATCATGATTTAAACACATTTTCAGTTATCACATTTTTTTTTCCTTTTTTCCCCCTTTTTTTAAAGTTCTTTTTATACCTGTTACCATGGACACAATGTTGCTTGCCTCAGAGTCTAATTAAAATGGTTACTTGCTCAGCCAGGGAATTATAGAACAATCACGTGTTGGGGGAGTGGCTTTAAAATCTGAGGAAGCTATTGTTTAGGATCTGTTGATAGAAATGTTTCTCTTCTATCAGAATCCTTTTTTCATTTAACATGGATTGTTTTGACCAATAAATTTTTTAAATGACCCAATATGAACTGGTCAGAACTAAATGCCAGATTTTAATCTTAATATGACTCTGGTCTTTAGGTAGATTTCTCTGGATTATAAGGCAAGGATTTGATATCTGCATATATGAGAAAAGAATGGGATGATTCCATTTTTGCTAAATTACTGAAAATGTTATATTGGGTCCAAAGTAGAATTTAAATGTAAATGTGTGTGTGTGTGTGTGTGTGTGTGTGTCTATGTGTGAAAGAGAGAGAGAGAGAGACAAAGATATTTCCTAGGTTTTGATCCATATTTTAAAAAATTTGTCGTTGTTTACTTATTTTTCATTTTATTTCATGAGAGAGAGAGAGAGAGAAGCACCCTCAATAGGGTCTTCCTGCCACCAACCACCTCATCCTGGGACCCAAGGAGGTCCCAGGACATGAACCCAGGACCTTTCCAATCTAGATTCAGTTGCACTACCACTGCTCTACCATCTGGCCCTTAATCCATCTTTTTCACTCACACATTTCCTTTTATACAATAGATTCCCTGTTTGGAAAAACAAAACTGTCTTTGTTGCTATTGTTAAGAGAAAAATCAAGTATTTTAAGTAACAAAAACTTTTGCTTAAATTTAATTGTGATAATAAGATTTAATACATCAAGCAAATATTCATTTAAAGTGGCTATATTGGAAAAGTATAATTTTCTTCAGTAGTAGTGTTTCTAAGAGCACAGCACTAACAATGTTTATTATGTGGCTACTCAGAATAAAGAACAATAATATAGAAAGTTTCTATGGTTGTCTAGCAAGAATATAGGTACAGTATTTAGAATTTTCACAAATGAAGACACTTATTTTTTTCCACAGACCACTAATTTTCATCTTTCTAAAAATCCTGTACTATCTTCATGTACTTCTTAATATTGCCCAGAATCTTATTAGAGAGAGTTGAAAGGAATTCAGGAGATATTTTTTAACATGAGCTCCCATGTCTTGAAATCTGTCATGAATTTAGCATGAGCTTTGTCTGCTAGGACATTTTGATTATTCTACACTGTTTTAATTTTAAAAAAAAGTACTGAAACATAAAATCCTGTTGAGCAGAAACAGCATAACAAGTTATGGCAAAGCATCATGGACCAATAGTAAGTAGAGTAACTAGATAGTGTGGCAGGAAGTAAGAAATCAAGATAATCCCGAGTACCAATGAACAAGAAGGTACTTTGGTAAACCATCATACCCTTTCTCTGATACAAAAGAGGTAAGTCCCCAATCTCGTATTTCCTTCCACCTCCAACGTTCCATGGTAGTTCAATTTCCTCACATCATCTAAATCAGTAGCTCTCAAACTGCCAGTAACTTAGTCTGGTAATTAAGTATCACATTTCCCTGAAGCATAATCTTACTCATAAATTTGGAGAATTAGTTATATGAGAATACAGAAGGGAATTTTCTGGTAGACAAAGCAGAATCTTCGTAAATTTAATGATGAACTATGAGATTGCACAAAAGTTGTTTGACTATGGGGTACGTGGTTTTAGGTTCTAACCTCAAATCCCTGAGTGTCCAATATCTTAGTCATTAAGGTAACTTAAGGGGAAAACATTAGGTCTTTTTAGAGGTAAGATTTGGCCTTGAGGGAACGAACTTCAGTAGTCTATGATTGCTAGCTATAGTCTATGCAAAGTTGGTAAATATTGTTTGGACAATTTTATTTGAGCTGTTTGACTCATTTATATTTCCCATCAAAAATAGTGGTTTTCCATTAAGACACATCGCCTCTGTTTTTACACAGATCTGTAATTCTACTGAAAACAAGAAACTTACTAATTTACTACATTTTCCTCATGTAGTCAAAACCACACTTTTTACATTGAGCCCATAGGAAAAAAATGATGAAAAAATAAAATTTGCTCCTTATTTAACGCCTAAACTGTTTCTCCTTAGACAATTCTGCTGACTATATTATCAAAAAATATGCCAACGCCTGAATGAAAAACTCTTGGTTTTACCCACAACATAGTTTTGAATCCACAGAGGCAGGAAAGGTCTTTGAAAAGATGCCAAATGACTCTGGTTTCACTAAGGGACAAAAAGGCAAATATTTCCAGAAAACCAAATTTGATCTTAACCCTGGCCCATTGAGAATAAATTTTAGAATGTGTACAGAAATTCAATTCACTTATATCTAAATCTGCTTTTTTCATTGTTAAGAAGTACAGAAGAATAAGCAATATATTATTCATATTTTCTTGGTTATATGAAATACACCCTACCTGCTTATTAATCACTTTGGCATATTTGTTTCCTATTTATATTAAAAAGGGTTAAAATTTTTTCACTCCCTTTTAAAAAATTTACATCCCATCATTATACATCTTTATAGCTCAGATTATGGTTTTTCAAAATATGCATGTAGGACATGACAAATTAAGGATATGACCATATACAACATTTTCAACAGAAAACTTTACATTTTGTTTTCTGTTAACTGTTTCTTCCCTGTGTCCGTCCCAGCCACCCTTTACCCATTCTACTTCCCTTACAGTCTCTGGTATTTACACTTATCCTCTCTACTATCATATCTTTAGATCTTTTAATTTCTGCCATAGAGTAAATACATTTGATATACATTGAGCAGGTCTATATACTGTGTGTCTTTCAAAGACTGGCTTACTTCATTTAGCATTATATCTTCTATGTTCATCCACTTTGAATCCAATGACAGAATATCATTTTTCCTTATGTTTGAGTAATATTTCACAGTATGTATGAACTTTTTAAAATTAAATGTAATGTAGTTCCAAAGCAAAAGACCACATCTAGTGTGCTAAATTCACTTAAGGAGATTTACAATATAGCTAATATTTTTTTCTTTGAAGGAATATCTAGCAAGTTCTTTCTATGTGCCATGTACTGTTCCAGGTTGTATATTGTGAGGAACAAGAGACAAGGATAATTCTCTTATGAACTTTGTATTCTTCTGAGAGAGGCAGATGATAAGAAAATAAGGTAATTTTAGAAAATAATAAGATTCCTGAAAAGAAATCTTTAAGTTGGGTAAAGCTCTTTTTCTAAGAACAGAAGTTTGTGAAAGTGCTATTTAATAATGGAATGAGAAAGAGAAGCATAACATGTGAAATTGTCAGAGGGATAATTTCTAGTAAAGGGCCTCAAAAGCCATGGTCACACGACTGGATTTCTCAGTATGGAGTGGAAGGCTGCTGGAGGGTTTTAGACACACGTGATTAGATTTACACTAGCTAACTCCTATTCATCAGTCAGGTCTACATCCCAAATATTACTTCTTCCAGGAAGCCATTCTTGTTAAACTAGGATCCTCTATTAGGTTTTGTCACAGCACTGTGATACTTTCCTTAATTGCATTCAGCTTGTTATAACAGTTGATTTCATTTGCTTGCTTATTTGATTAAATCTTTTTCTTCACTAGACTCTGAGTTTCATGAAAGAAGGGAATTCATTTGCTGTTACTTATCATTCTTGTATTAGGTTGTCTTGAAAGTCATGATGGATTTTTCTACGTTTTTCTATCCAAAAATGCATCATGACTTTCCCAACAACACAGCATAGTCTTACTCTTAGTACAATGTCTCAATATGGATACTTTGTGGAGTAATATGTTTAAACAAATGAACAATAAATAAATAAATGAGTTAAAGATTAAATTTAAGAATTGAGTAATTTAGAACCTTACAAACACTGAATATTTCAAATACATTGAAAAAGCAAGGGAATTTATGTAAATTCAGTTTTTGTGAGTCGTCAGAAGAAAGAGTAGATCCAGAGTGAAAAACAAATCAGTCGTGGTCTGAAGGGGGTCAGATAGAGGTGGTAGTGATATTCTAATTTTTTTTTTTTGTCTGATCGTTGCTTGGTGACTAGAATCATCAGAGACTAATTTTCATAGAACATGCATTTAGTTATAAACTCAGTATGTCTCATATCTTCTGGAATTATTTCATTCTTTGCTTCGATTGCAGATCATCCCTGAAATTTCCCAGTAGACCTATGGAAGATGGCAAAATACATTCTACTTGTTTTTACTTTTTGCATAGTGAGTCTATAAACCCTTGGAGGAGGTTCACTCATTTAGTGCATGAAGAATCTCTTTCTAATTCTTCTTTTTTAACAAATGGGAAAAGAGACCTTAGCCAGACTAAGGTTTGAAGGCAAAAGTTTCTTCAGTAATTGAGAACACTGCTAATAACCAGAATATATGGTTGAAAGAGAGGAGGAGATATAGCATGGGTTGAGATGGGCCAGGTATTAGACCATGCAGACTTGAAGGCAACTTAAGAATTTTCATCTATATCTTGAGAGCAATGACATATTGCAGAAGAAGAAAATGGGAGAGGTAATAACATCATTAAGTTTTTATTTTGAAAATACAACCCTGGCTGCCTTATGAAAATTATTTTAGGTAGAAGAATAGGTGATTATCCAGTGGTCTAGGTAGGAGATGATGATACTTTGGACTAGGAAAATCACAGTCATAAAAGACAAAGGTGAATACACTAAAGAAATATTTAAGAGGTAAATTCTCCTTGTCTTTGTACTACATTGGACAGGAGTAAAGACAGAGTCAAGAGTGACCCATTGATTTCTTTTATATCTAATTGGATATGGTATCATTGACTGAGATAAAAATGTTGAGAGAAAATCAAATTTGATAAGAAGGATCATAGTTTTTTAAAGGAAATTGAGTTCTCTCTGGAACTTAAATAGGCAATTTTGTATAAGGATCTAGAACTCAGATTAGAGCACATTTGTAAGACATGGACTTGTGAATAATAATTGAAGTACGTGGTATTAAATAAGATTTCCCTAGAAGGAAGAATATAGTGAGAAAATTCATAGTATTGAGCTTTGAGGAACTTCAGAAAGAATGTGATAACTTGACTACCAAAGAAGAAAGTAAACCAGGAAAACATGATCTTATACAGAGAAAGAAAAGATAATGACTTGTTTTTAATATAGTTTTCAAATTTTATTAATGTGTTCAATAAATATATAATAAGCATTGTACTATAATATTACTATATGTACTAGAAGTTCAAGGAAAAGTAAACCACAATCTTTAATAGCATGTATTTAATGAAAAGCTAAGCAGTCCTCCTAACATAATCAACTTTGAAAGCAGGAAAGTTGACATCAACTTAATCAAATCAAAATAATAATTGTATTTATTATTCTCACATATGTTTTATTTCCCATGATTTCTTTGTTTTTATGAGAATGAACTATTTGACCAATAAGGAGAAGACTGCAGTTTAAGAAAACATTACACTACTTTGACCTTTTTGATATTCTATTTTTTGATTGGCTGGATTGGAATATCTTATCATGTCCATCCAAGTAAGGGCAAGACTGTAAACACTATGAACTTGACTAGTCAGCCAATCAAATTATAGAGTGTTGTAAAGGTCAAAGCAATACAAAATGCTACTATAATTTACATAACATATGTGTGGCATTACAACTCCAATATTTCATCCTTCAGACAAGGATTGAACAAGAACATAAAAAGGCATACATAACATGAGCGCATTCTGCTGTCACTAGTATCAGAAATGGAAAATGCTCTTTGGAGAAAAATTTCTTAATATTTATAAAATTGCTACAGAAGTTCAAAAATATTTATTAGGAATTATTTTACATGGATTCACGATAAAAGGTAGGATAAAAGAGGTTTACAGAGAGGTTTAAAGAAAGAAGTCAGGAAGCAAGGGATAAATTGGTCTGTAAATAAGGAAACAAAGTCTGTATTACCTGCTCAGCTACTAACTAATTATAAGAATTAGAGAGTATTTGATTGCTTGCATTCATTTTCTTACTCTTTGAAGAAAGAATTATATTCACAATCACTTATTTCAATAATACCAGGTGACAGGATATTGATAAGTAGACACAGTGACTATGACATGATGCCTACCTTCAAAGTATCATCCATACGCTGATCCTTTGAGGCATAAGACAGGTCAACGAGCAACTACTTTTATTATTTTTTGTAATAATTTAAGGAGCATCTTAGCATAGCTTCTGCTCAGAATCTGTCATTGTTCTTTTTTGCCCCTATTCTTATGGAACAATTTACATTTACATAGACGATCTAGGTTATCCGTACAATTCTCATAACATTAATGATTGTGGGCCCTTAAATCATAGGTCAAAGAAATTCCTCAAGATTCAACAATGATCAATAAGGTTACAGTGGCAAGTAAGCTAATCAAAGGGCCCACCATTCTTGTGATCCTATCCCTCAACACCTCACAAGTGAATATAGCGTGTCTCCATGGTAGGGTGGACTGACACACCTCTTAGTGCTCTTTCTCTCAATAAACTTTCCTTTTTCTTTTACAAAGGATTCAGCAATGCGACAAAATAGGCTCTACATATCAGTGTTAAAAATGACATGATGTAGGAACCAGCAGTTAGCATAATGGCAATGTCGCTGGACTCCCACGTAGTCGACAGCGGTTCGAGTCCCAGACCCAGTGGCTTAAAACTCACGCCAGGTGTGTGTGTGTGCATGCCCAAGATCCCGAGAGGAGTATGGAGGAGAAGGAATTGCGGCGTGGCCATCTCCACTGGGGGGTGATTTCTTGCTTTCTGTCTCTCTGTCTCTCTGTCTGTCTGGCGAGCGAACGTGCCCTACAGCAAAAACCTCTCAAAAAAAAAAAATGACATGATGTAGATTAAAAACTTCTAAACCCAGTGACTTAAAATTTGCCTAATATTATATGAATAGAAAGTTAATTGCTACTATTCCATTCCTCTTTTGTTAATATTTCTATAGATAATGTGCTCTTCTGTGATTCCTCATTTCTGGCCATGATACTATTAATGGTGAAATAAATATTGATTAAAATGTTGAGAAGGAAAGGCAATGGATCTTATATGTTTTTTAAGCCCAAATTTTTAAGGTCAATCATAAAAAAATTAAAGACTAAAAAGTCAAAAATAACTTGTAATATAGTAAGTTATGCCAATGCTAAGTTATGTTCAGAGAGTAATACATTTCCTTCAAAAATTACATACTTGGTACACTCATAAAGAGCAAAAAATCTAGAGCAATAAATGAGAGGACAATTGCTCATTTGGACCAACCAAAATTTAAAATTCAAAAAAAAAAAAAAGAACACTGCCTGCGCCTGCGCGTGGCCCCGGGGCCTGCGTATGGCCCCCGGGCCTGCACCTGTGTGTGGCCACCGGCCGCAGGCAGCAAACTGACGCCGAAAACAAGGATTAAGAACTTGCAACTACAAGCAACAAAAAGAAACTTTAGCTGTCTTAAACCAATTGAGAAATATATTGTATAGGAGGATTTTCTCTACCTATGGACAGTGAGAAGATGATGGTTACCAGCCCTGCATTACCTCAGGGAAAAACAAAAACTCCCCTACCATTCTTAAGGAAGCTAGATACCCGAGGATAACTCACGCTGCAGAGCCCCACAACACCATTCCCGCTAATCACAAGATGGCTGCTTTGCCGCATCAACTGATAATCATCTCTGCTTACCAGAACCGCTTTCCTGAAACTGTATTCCATGGAGACTCACCTACAATTGCGGAACTGCACGAGACCCACCCTTGATCCAACCTTGAATGGAATCTATGTTCCCTATTGTTAAAAACTTTAAACTCATGGCCCCTCTCCCTTTACTTGCATGTATCACATTTTCAATAACTCTTCTGGAAGACAACTGTATATAGCAGAGATAGTGTAATGGGAGAGTGGGAAAGGGCAGAGGGTCAAACATAGGATAAAAAACATATATACACGTATACATATGTATGAAAGTAGAAATGGAATATTATTGATGATAACATGCTTGATTAAGCCACTCTGCAGTTTATCCTAGATGGGAAACCACATTTAGTATGTTGTGATGATGCTGAGGGAATGAATGTTAGGTAATATATATTAAAAAAAAAAAAAAAAAAGAACACTTAGAGTTTTAATTTCTTTTTTTGTTTTTTGTTTTTTTTTTCCTTTTTTTGGAGAGGATTTTGCTATAGGGCGCGTTCACTCGCCAGGCAGAGAGAGAGAGAGACAGAGAGATAGAAAGCAAGAAATCATCCCCCAGGGGGGATGGCCACGCTGCAACCCCTTCTCCCCCTTTCTCCTCTCAGGATCTTGGGCATGCACGCACACGTGCCAGAGTGAGTTTAAGCCACCGGGTCCGGGACTCGAACTGCAGTCGACTCCATGGGAGTCCAGCGACATAGCCATTATGCTAACTGCTGGTCCCTAGAGTTCTAATTTCTAAAAAATGATAGTCTTCTGAACATTAAATATCTTACACACGTAAAATAAAATAGGTTTTCAAAAGGATATTCACACTTACTCATAATTTTTTCTTCCTCTCCTGACTCTCATCAAAGCTATACACATTGTTTGCACTCTATATCCTAGCTTTACTTCTTACTGCTTTCTCTCTCTCTACCTCTCTATTTCCCTATTTTTTAAAAGGTTTTTGGAATAGGGCATGTTCACTCACCAGAGAAAGAATGTGCACCTACAGGGAAGAAAGAGAGAGGGGGGGAGAGAGAAAGAGAGGAGAGAGAAAGTTAGAAATCATCCACCAGGAGGATGCCACAATCCCTTGTTCTCCATTCTCCTCCCAAGATTTTGGACAGGCAGGCACTTGTGCCTGGTATGATTCTCAAGTCACAGGGTCCAGGACTCGCATTGTGGTTAGCCATGTGGGAGTCTAGCACCTTAACCACCACACCACCTGCTGTTCCCTCTCTCTCTGTCTTCCTACCTCTGCATTGAATGTTTCTAGGTTTACTTGCTTCATCTTATAAGTATTCAAATATATTCAATCTTAACAACTGTTAACAAAAGAAATAAGAAAAACTGCCTTATTCAGAATAAGTAATCATACTTACTATAAAAAATTACTGCCCAATCTTGCTATGTTCATGCTTAAAACAACAGAAGTTTGCTATGACAGAGTTCAGCCTGAGGAAGTACCAGACAGGTATCTTTTCATCCTGTGGTTATACCACTTCCTAGGTTGGAAAGAATTCCACTGGACTGGCTGCAACTAAACAGCAAATGAGGAAAGAAAAAAGTTCTTATGAAGGATTTTTTTTTTTTTTTTTTGGAGAGGTTTTTGCTACAGGGCGTGTGCGCTTGCCAGACAGACAGAGAGAGACATAGAGACAGAAAGCGAGAAATCACCCCCCAGGGGGGATGGTCACGCCGCAATCCCTTCTCCATTCTCCTCTCGGGATCTTGGGCACGCACGCACACGCGCCCGGCGTGAGTTTTAAGCCACTGGGTCCGGGACGCAAACCGCGGTCGACCACGGAGTCCAGCGACATAGCCATTACGCTAACTGCTGGTTCCCTCTTATGAAAGATTTTATGAGAGCTTTTGGAGACCAGCCTGAGTGACCAACCTCACTTTTGTATGTGTTGGCTAGAATTTAGTCACATGCTATCACCTAACCAGAGGAAAGATTGTGAACCAAAGGAAAAGATAAATCCGAAACTAGTTTTCTCTGGTTGTTGTAACAAATGACTACAGGTTTAGTGGATTAAAACAATACATTTATTATATAATTGCCTATGGATTAGATACTCAATATGGCTCTTACTTACCTAAAATAAAGGGGTCATCAGGGCTGCCTTCTTTTCTGGAGGCTCTAGAGAAGCATAGATAATAGATGCTTATCTATTATCTCACCTTTTACAGTTTCTAGATACCACCTTTATTTCTTTATTTATGGTCCCATTTTTCTATCCTCAGAGTAAGAAATCACATCTCTCTAACCTCTCTCTCACTGACCATAGCTGGAAAAGTTTTATTCTTTTAAGGACTCCTATAATTAGAGTGGACCCAGTTGGAAAATGCAGTATAATCTTCCATGTCAAGTTCCGTAACTCCCATTATGTCTGCTAGGTCTCTTTTGTCCTATAAGGTAGGGAATTGGGATGGGAGGGTTCTTTGGGGAAGCATTTGCTGCTTGCCACAGGTGTACAAAACACATTTCATCACTTATGCCACAGTATGTTTCAAATTTCTCTCACAACATGCATTATTTTCCCCCTTTCCTTTATTGCCAAACTTCTAACATGCTTTTTCTATTCATAATCTCAATTCATTTTTCTCTATTCACATCTAAAACCAAAGCAATTCAGATTATCACCCCATCTCTTCATTGCATAAGCTTCTTTCAAAGTTACTGAAATGCTCTTGTTGATGAATCAAAGAAATATTTTTCCTTTCTTACATAATAGCATTGGCTATTACTAGGCCACCATGCTTAAAATGCTCTTTTCTCTTGATATTTCTTTTATATTATTTTTTTTTATTTGTCTTCTTCTTAATACTCATTAATGGCACTACATTCACATTCTTTTAAGGTTGATTTTTATTTATTTAATTTTTATGATTTCTATTTACATTTCATTGTACATCTATGTATAATATGGTTTTGCAAAGCATGTATACAGCATGCTGTAATTAAATCAAGGATATTACTGTATTCAGAGTTTTCAACCAATAACACTACATTGTGGTGGGTGCCTTCAGTTTTTGCTCTCACTACTAGTTTTTTTTTTCTTAGAATATATATATATATATATATACACATACATACATATATGTATATACACACACACATATATGCATATATATATATATACACATATATGATAGGCAATGTCTCTCTCTGTCTTTTTTTAAAATTTTATTGTGGTATACCATTCCACAAACTATTTGCTTTATTTATATACGTTCTTGGATTTGTTAAATGTTTTTTAACTGAGTCCTTCCCACAGACCCCGACCATCCATTTGCCTATCATATGGACTCTCCTAGTTGGCTGTTAAGCACATATAAATGATATGACACATTTTAGAAACTTGGCATACAAATAAATAGATATTTTCATTTTTTTTACTGAAGACCTACCTATCCAACACAGTTGTAATTTTAAGTAGACAATAATATACCTGCCATTTTATTTAGGACCACAACGTTCTTCTTTTTTATGCCTTAGGGTGAGTGTACATGAGGGATAAATGGAAAGAGATAGGAGAAAGACAGAGGGAGAGAGAGGAAGCAATAGGGTCTGGTCATGCCACACTTTTTTTTCCTCCGATTCTTCATCCTATCGAGATTTTAAATACATGTCTGTGGATGCCTATTTTCCAAGCCATAGGGACATGATCTGTCCTCCTCTACACAGTGAGGGCTGGCCCTGTATGCTTGATATCACCCTACTGAGGTCTTATGCTTCTATTACCTGTTCAGCTCAGAACTTCCTAGGTACTAATCATTTTATATAAATAATCATATTTAATATTTCCCATAATCCTATGAGGTCAACACTTTTTATTTTTATTTTTTTTTATTTTTGGAGAAGTTTTTGCTATAGGGTGTGTGCGCTCGCCAGACAGAGTGAGAGAGACAGAAAGCGAGAAATCACCCCTCAGAGCAGATGGCCATGCCGCAATCCCTTCTCCTCCATTCTCCTCTCGGGATCTTGGGCACGCATACACACGCGCCCGGCATGAGTTTAAGCCACCGGATCCGGGACTCAAATCACGGTTGACTACGTGGGAGTCCAGTGACATAGCCATTACACTAACTGCTGGTTCCATCTGAGGTAAACACTTTTATCCTCATTTCAAAGCAGGAAAAAAAGCTGAAATTTAGAGCAGTTAACTCACTTGTTTATCTTTGAATCTTCATCCATATTAATCTAAATAGTACAGTCCACAAATACACTTAGAATGGAAAAGCCAAATAGCTGAAGAATGATTCAGTAAGAGAAAATAATGGTCTTTAAGAGAGGGGTGATAATTTGTTGTTTGTCAAGCTACATTATAAAGCAGGGTTTTTTTTGTTTGTTTGTTCTCTTTTTTTTTTTGTCTTTTTATGGAAGGGAAGAAGAATCAAAATGAGATTTTAGACAGAAAACCACTTCTAATTTTTATCTTTTAATTGATGTTCTGTCTCTGAGAAAGTACAGGATATTGAGGCGAATATGGTGACTAAGCATGGCCTTATCATCAGTTCAATCAATCACTCAAGATGGTGCATTAAATGCACACGCCGAAGATTGCTGTGACTTTAACCTGTCCTCAAGTAAGGCTTGGATGGTAAAAGTCCCCAGCTCGAGTTCTAAATAATCATTTAGAATTTTCCCCCCACTTTGCATGGACCATGGTGATAGAAGTAGAGAGTAAAAGGTTGAAACCTTTGAGCAACCATGCAAAGAGGAAGCACCTGCCTGTTGTGGGCAGTAGCCCGGCACAGCAGATGTCTACCTTCCAAGCTCCTCACAACAAGCTCTTGCTCATTGCATTTGCTCTCTCTCTCTCTCCCCCTCGTCCTTTCTCAGATTCTCTTTTCCCCGTCCATTTAGTCGATTTCTCCCTGTTCTTTCTTGTTTACTCTATCCCTTTTTTCTTTCGGAGAAAAGTTTGTTTCAGCTAGCATTCCAAGTAAGGCTTCTGTGCTCTGATCTGGTTAATCCATCTTGACGGTGATGCTCATTCAGCAATAGTAAACTCCTCATGAAGACTGCCGGATAATGAGAAGACCAAGTGACCCTGAAAGCTGCACTGTCAGGGGCTGATGAGCTCACTTGACAACCTAACTCCGATATTACATTTAAAAAAATACGTGTTCCTTGTCTGCAAAATGTATCAAATTTCTAGTAGGAAGTTTTAATATTATTTGACTACATGTTACAGTATTTAATATTCCTTATATATTTTGTTTGGATAACAGGAACAGCCAAACTAAATTTTAAAAGAATTATAAAGCTACACTGAACTGTTGCAATGCAAGTCTCAATCTATGCTTTCTTTTTCTTCTCTTTTTCTATTTCTTTCTTTTTTTTAATTGTCAGAGGGCATGTGTATTGTACAGAGAGAGAGAGAGTGAAAGTAAGAAAGTACCTCCTGGACCAGCAGTTAGCTTAATGGCTATGTTTCTGGACTCCCACGTAGTCAACCGCAGTTCGCGTCCCAGACCCGGTGGCTTAGAACTGGCGCCGGGCGTGTATGCATGAGTGCCCAAGATCCCGAGAGGAGAATGGAGGAGAAGGGATTGCGGCGTGACCATCCCCCCTGGGGGGTGATTTCTCGCTTTCTGTCTCTATGTCTCTCTCTGTCTGTCTGGTGAGCGCATGCGCCCTATAGTGAAAATCTCTCCCCCCCCAAAAGAAAAAAAAGAAAGGAAGTACCTCCTTACTCTATGGGAGATGATGATGCTGCAATCCCTTCTCTATTTCTCCTTTAAGGATTTTGGTCACACGCACAGGCACACATGCTTGGAGTTGTACTTAACCTAGTCAGCATAGTAAAATCCAGTTGCCTTATCTGCTACACCATTGGCTGAACCTTGGTATGGTCTTCAACATAGCCAATTGAAGATGGCCCTAAACTGAATTTGTCATATGACCCTGACCATTAGAATTAAGGAAGCTATTCCCCAAAGACATAATCTTCCATCGTTATCATACTTTTATATTTTGGCATTTTTCAGGCTCAGAAAGCAACTCCTTTGTTATTAACTTTTTAAATGTCTGTCTCCTCCATATTTAAAGGACACTTCCTCAAGGTAAGGACATTTCATATTTCTTACTGTTCCAATGGTACCAGACAGGGTGCCTGGTCCATAATAGAGATACAGTTTAAATCCCTCTGCATGACTCAAGCAAAAATCTTCTGTCAGGAAACTAAGTATCACCCTTTGAGTTTTTATGATGGGTAAAGTGAATGGGGATGAGTAATGAAAGAAACTTAGAGTTTATCAAAAAATATCAGCCCTTCAGTAGAGGACAAGATCAAGTCTTTGAATTACAAACTTTCTAACTAACATATTACAGTCCAGGATTCCAAAAACTAACAAATGACAGATGTTTTCTTCATATTTCTAGAAGTCACTGGGATTACCAAAGAAAGAGGAACAAATTATTCATTCGTACATTTTTCAAGACAAACAGAAATTGTAAAATGTACAACTTTATTGCTTTATTTTTCTATATGTTCAAAGCACCACATTAGAGGGATGACACATAAGTTCACTCTTCAAAAGGTGTGATATATTGGAAACACCACCCTAAACCTGACCCTTTTAGTTACATAACTGGAATAATTCATTTATCTACTTCTAGAGTCCCAGACAAGTGCTATTGCCTTAAAGGCCCTTTTGAGGCCTATGCTTATTTTGCTTTTGTCAGTTTCTTAAACTCCAAAAGGTCCCTAGTCATCATAGAACACATGCTGTTTCTGCAAACAGAATACACTTTCTTCAGATCTTTGCTAGTTAACTCTTGATCTTTCTTCAGATCTTAAATACTCTACTCGTCATTGCTTGAGGAGAACTTGATTTGTACTCTCTCACTAGGTCAGATATGCTTTTATTTTACTCCATAAATTCTTATCATAAGCCCAATATCCTTTTATTTATTTATCACTGTGTCATTTGATTAATGTCTGTCTCTACTAGTCTGAAAGCTCCACAAAGGCATAAAGAGTGTTGAAACAATGCATGTTTAAAGAGTGTATAACTTCATGGACCAGCAGTTAACGTAACGGCTATGTCACTGGACTCCCATGTAGTTGACCGTGGTTTGAATCCTGGACTCGGTGGCTTAAACTCATGCCAGATGAGTGTGCATGTGTGCCCAAGATCCCAAAAGGAGAATGGAGGAGAAGGGATTGTAGTGTGGCCATCACTCCTGGGGGGTGATTTCTTGCTTTCTCTCTCTCTGTCTCGGCCTTTCTGGCGAGCACACACACCCTATATCAAAAACCTCTTAAAAAAAAAAAAGAGTGTATAAGTTCAAACCCACAAGGTTATATCTTCCAACTATAGATTTTGTGAATGCCTCTGGATTTTATTATTTTTTAAGAGAGATTTCTATTATAGGGTGTGCACACTCTGAGAGACGAAGAGACAGAAAATGAAAATCACCCCCTGGTGGGGATAGCCACACTGCAATCGCATCTCCTCCAGCCTCCTCTCACAATTTTGGGCATGTATGCACACACACCAGGCATGAGTTTCAAGTCGCCAGGTCCAGCACTCAAACGGTAGTCCAGTGATGTAGCCATCCTGCCACCTGCTGGTCCCCATGCCTTTGGATTTTTATATTTTAGATTTATTCCATTTAATAGAAATAATTCAAAGACAAGCAAATAGAGCAAAAGTCAACAACAAATAGATCTCTTAAAATAGAGTGGACTGTATTTTTAATTTTTTTTCATTCATGTTTGGTTTTATACAAATATGACAATAGTCTCTATCACATCTGTTTTTTAGCTCATGTTGTACACACACACACACACACACACACACATATATTTAAGATTTTTGCTATAGGGTATGTGCCCTTGCTGGAGAGATAGAGAGAGACAGAAAGCAAGAAATCATCCCTTCTCTTCCATTCTCCTCTCAGGATCTTGGGAATGCACACACATGCACATGAGTTTTAAGCCATTGGGTCCAGGACTCAAATGGTGGTCAACTACATGCAATTCCAGTGATATAACCATTACACATCTGTTGGTACCCCATGTTTTATATTTCTTAACTTTTCTAAATTTTTCCATTCTTTTTCTCAGCTCAAGTGAACAACTAAAGATTGGAAATAGTAGGAATCAATGATGAAGCCTAATTCTGTCCTAATATTGATTTAAACTCCAGAATTCTTTTTGTCATTCATTCATTTATTCATCCACTAGTACATTAAAAAAAAACATTAAAATTTATCTAAAACCTACGATATGAGAGACCATATAGGATATAAAGTGCCTGATGTGACAACTGTATGAAAAGTTCTTATTCTCATGCAGTCTTTGCTCCAATATGGAAGTTAAAATAATTACATAAATAGCTGCAGTAGAAGATCAATGGAATAAACACATACTAGTTAACCCTATTATTAGTAAAATAGAAAAATATCATTTTAAAAAGAAATGTGTCAGAACCAGAGATGGCATAATGGTTACATAGCTAGACTCTCACATAGTCTACTGTGTTCAAGTCCTAGACCTGGCAGTTTAATACTCACACTGAACTTGTGTGCGTGCGTGCATGCCCAAAATCTTGAGAGGAGAATGGAGGATTTTTGGGCACACAGGCACACATGCTTAGAGTGGTACTCAAGCTATTAAACAAATTAATAATAAAGAAGATGCTTTCTGAGCCTGAAATCCTCTTTCTATAACTCTTTGTCTCTCCAGCAAGTGCACATGCTCTATAGAAAAAAAAAAATACTGTTTAAAAAATAAATGTATCTCATTTTTTTCTCACTGCTGTAAGAATTATTCTAGTGACTTATTTCTATTAATATGCCTAATTATTCTATTAGCGATATCAATAAGGAAGGACAGTTCCTAACCTGGTTGGTAAGGCAGCTGTATTCCACATGACTAACACCAGGGTTTAAGTTCTAGTTCTAGCAGCTTAAGAAACACACCTGGCATATCTGGTGGTTTGTCTAAAATACCAACAGGACGGGGAAATGAAGGAGAAGGGATTGTGACATAACTATTCACCTTGTATCCCTTACCTTCTTTTTCTGTCTCTCTCCAGTGAGTACAGGTGCCCTGAGGCAAAATTAAAAAAAAAAAAAGATGGGGGAAACAGAGAGATTAGTAAGGAGTCATGAATGCAAGTGATTACTCTTGTCTATGTCTGTATTCTAAGTAATTGAGTGGTTTTTATTTTAAGGATTAAAGCACAGTAAAGCTGAAGTGTGAATGAAGCATAGTTTATCACATCTCTTTATCTTTTAAGAGAGATTTTTACTATAGGATGAAGGTGCTCACCAGAGAGACAGAAAATAAGAAATCACACCCAGGGGGTACGGCCACGCTATAATCCCTTCTCCTCTATTCTCCTCTCAGGATATTTCGGCACACATGCACATGTGCCTAGTGTGTTTCAAGATGCCAGGTCCAGGACTTGAACTATGGTTGATCATGTGAAAGTCCAGAGCTTAACCACTATGCCACCTGCTGGCCCAGTTTATCACACCCCTTATTTTAGGGAAGTGAATGTCTAAAAATCTTCCAGAAATCAAAGTTCTTTTCACTTCTTATAGCTATTTTAAGAGGAAAATTTTCCAACTATCCATTTCCCCTCAATCTGGGGGTATTCTTTTCCAGGGCAGCCTTCAAATAAAATGCTCAAGGTCCAACTGAACTCTCTACTGCCTTTTTTTTTTTTTTTTTCCAAGTGCATTCCTGTGTGTTTGGTCTGTCACAGATACTCAGAACAACTGCTGAGCATCCTTCTCATAAATGTTTCATATACTTGACGACAGTATTTATCCCTTAGTTTCCGCATATTTGGATTTTATTCAATATCTTTTTGGTTGATGTGGAGAAAAGGGAGATGGCACTTATGTTTCATATTCCACATTGCTGCCAGCTCTATCTGAAACACAAATTGATAATGTCAGTCCCTGCTTACAATATTCTAGTGATTTCCCACTGCCTCTAAAGTAAAGCCTTCTCACCATAACATGGGCCCAAAGACCCTTATCTTCTTGTTTCTGCCTCCCTTTCTGCCTGAATTTTTAATAATAATCGACTTCCATATTTCCATCCCATAATAGGTACAGTAGAATCATTTTTATATTATGCCTTGCTTTTTAAAAACTCTATCCTTTTGTATTATGCTCTTTTCTCTGCCTAGAATGTCCTTCTCAGTCTTCTTTGGGCTAATGACCATTCATGCTATAAGACTTTGTTTAAATAACGGTCCAATTAAATGTCTCTTGTGTTCCTCTTGCAAACTTGTTCACTCCTTCTCTGCTATTTCATGCTTGTGCTAATGTCTATTGTTCATTTCATAAGCTCAAAGCGTAATTCTGTTTTTACTTGTGTTTTTCTCTCACTGTACAACATTGAAGACAGGTTACACTTAAATCACAAAATCTAAGAAATTAAAGCTCATATAGGTAAATTATTTTTTTCATGAAATTGCAATTCCAGAGTGAAGACTGGAGATTAGTAACACCAAAAAGGAATTAATCTATTCTCCCTGCTTGTAAGCAACCATCCTCATCCTGACTAACAAGTGTTAGGTGGCTTCTACACCTCCAGATGCCATATCCATGGACTTGGCAAGAAACAGAAGAGAAAGGAAGCAAAGGAAGGACTTGGGTTGGCAATAAACTTCCCTAAAATACTAGAAGGCTTCCACTTATATATCACTGCCATGATTATACCCTTTTAAAAGAGAGTTTGGCTTGGTGAGTGTTTTGAATTGGACATACTTAGCCCCTTAAAATAATATTTTGGTAGCAAAGAGAAAAGGCATATGATATAGGTAACTAGCAGGATTTGCTACAGAGATGTTGTAAATATGTGCTCAAAAATTGTTATATAGGGACCAGCAGTTAACGTAATGGCTATGTCGCTGGACTCCCACGTAGTCGACCGCGGTTCAAGTCCCAGACCCGGTGGCGTAAACTCACACCGGGTGCGTGTGCGTGCGTGCGTGCCCAAGACCCTGAGAGGAGAATGGAGGAGAAGGGATTGCAGCGTGGCCATCCTCCCTGGGGGGTGATTTCTCGCTTTCTAATATTTTTATCTCTCTTTTTTCATCCTGCTTTTCCTTTTCTTAACCACCATGTCGCTGGCTGGTCCTTGATTTAATCTAATCTGATGGATTTAAATGATCTATATATGCTAAGAACTCCAAAAGATGTAGCTTTTCAGAACTGCAGTCTTATCTAACGTCCATTTGGGTCTTAATGGGACATCTTGAATATGTTATAAATAAAGTTTATACCTGATCCCTGTTCACTTATCCTACACCTGCTTAGTGTGCTTCACCTTAGTAAATGGAAATTCATATTGTCTTGGTTCTCAAGCCAAAATGCACACTCTTAAGTCTTTCTTTCTCCCACACTAAGCATCCATCCAACAGCACTTCCTACTAGTGTTACTATGTAGTATAAGTCCAACCATTTTTCATTGTATGTGTTACTACCACTCTGGTCTCTACCATCAATAACATCTGCCTTTAGAGTTGTGAAGGTTTTCTAATTGATCTTCCCATTGCTACTATTGCTTACTATAACCTAGTTTCAGCGTGGTAGTCAAAGTGATGCTGATGAAGATAAATAAGAAAATGTTATCTATTGATTCGAAGCTTTTCAGAAGCTATCCAGTGGTGTGATGGCAAATTTGGTGCTCGGTGAGACTGACACACATACCTGGAAACCTCTCTGAATATGAAGGCCTGAGTGTGCCCATAGTCCAGGGCCGAATGAGTCTGGGGATGGATGGTGGTGTCATGACTTTTGGATGTGCCCTCCTCCTCTCTCTTGCAAGAAATTAATAAATAAATTTTAAAATAATAACCAGAATTCTGTGCTTACTTCTCACTCAGAGTAAAAACCAAAACCCTTAGTATGTCCTGATTCTATACTTTTCTAGTTCTGACTTTAACTGCTATGGTAACCTGCTTCAGGGACATTGGCCCATTTCCAGGTCTTTAAAAAGACTAGGAGATTCCACTTTAGGGTCTTTTTCCCTCCTAACATTTTCTGCCCTGTGTATCTACCTAAATTCATCCCTTATTTTCTAAAGATTTTTGATAAAATGTCACCTTAGTGAGGCCCTTTTTGATGATCCTTAAGAGTTATAGTGAATTGGGACCAACAGTTAGCATAATGGCTATGTAAATGGACTCCCATGTAGTTGAACGCAGTCGAGTCCCAGATCCAGTGGCTTAAACTCATGCCAGGCATGTGTGTGTGCATGCCCATGGTCCTTAGAGAAGAATGGAGAAAAAGGATAACAGTGTGGCCATTCCCCCCTGGGGGGTGATTTTTCTCTTTCTGTCTCTCTGTCTCTGTCTTTCTGTTAAGTGCACATGGCCTATAGTAAAAACCTCTCAAAGAAAAAAAAAAAGTTACAGTGATTCACCACTCTGAACCTGAAACTTCCTATCCTTATTTTACTTTTTTTTCCAAATAAAGATCTTCATTCCAACCAACCACCAAACACATATATACGATTTGTGGTTTCTTATTGTCTATCTAGTCAATCCAGAATGTAAAGTTGATGATGGTAATGACTACATCTCTTTTGTTCATCGCTGTATTCCCAGGCAGCTAGTATAGTCCTTTGTATATGGCAGAAATTCCATAAATATTTTCATTTAAAAATATTGGGTGAAGGACCAGCAGTTAGCATAATGGCTATGTCACTGGACTCCCACGTAGTCGACCGCGGTTTGCATCCCGGACCCAGCGACTTAAAATCACGCCGGACGTGTGTGCGTGCGTGCCCAAGATCCTGAGAGGAGAATGGAGGAGAAGGGATTGCAGCGTGACCATCCCCCCTGGGGGGTGATTTCTCGCTTTCTATCTCTCTCTCTCTCTCTGTCTGGCGAGTGCACGCGCCCTATAGCAAAAACCTCTAAATATATATATATATATAGGGTGAATAAACCAAAGGAAAATATAGAGATAACATTATGATGTTTCCTTAATAAAAACAACAGAAAATACACTCTTCTAAGTTTTAGTAAGTATTTGATTTTTACACATTAGTGATTCAAATCAAAAGACATCAAAAAGTCTTCAAATTAAAATGTTTTATGCAGATTACTATCTACTTTTTTCTTTTATTAGTTGACTGGGATGTAAGTTCATTGTGACATACAAAAATATAAATTGTATCCATTAACAACAAAAAGAGGACAATCAAAGTGTTACCTAAATATGTCTTTCCTCCTTATATATGTCTGTCACAGCTTAAATACTACTTTCCCTTCTATGATCTCGTAGGTTCTAATTTTTTTATTATAATAAGGATGTTTTGAATAGCTCTTTTTATAAGATGAGAAGGTATTTGCTGATCATTTAGAACAGCCTACAAAAAAATGTTAAGTGGTTTTTCTACATAAATCTTGTATAGAAATAACGCTCATAGACAAGATAGCAATTATTCTTAATTTAAAACTTCAACTATTATCTGATTTTTTGGGTTTTTCAGTTAGTAGATAGTCAAAATAAAAAGAAAAAAGCTTAAAGAAAGAAATGACTTCAAAACATTTTATTTGAATGTTTCAGAAAATAAATGTCTCTTTTACCATTTGGGTAACAAAATTGCACTGAAGAAATTGGCTGAAACTCTCTGTGTTTCTAATCATTCTACCCAACATTTTAAAGATTTTGAAAAAATCCTAGTAGTTCCATCTTCCACATGGAAATTTTAAACTGAAATGATAGAATAATTTGTGAGGAGCTTCAAGATGACCTCTCATTTTCATTTCTCAAATGCTTTTCTCCTCAAACAAATCATCCTACACAGAATTATGAAAATATGATGCCAATCCTTCTATTTTGTTCATTTTTGTAAATTGCACGCATTTTTGCAATTTCTTTGCTTTTGCTTTACTTTCCAATTCCCTTCAGGTTTTCTAAATTCCATTTATTAGTCACCTTTGTTGACACCCACTAGTGGAATGAATGTGATAGGGAAA
>NW_006160159.1:777728-783427 GCF_000334495.1 Tupaia belangeri chinensis
AGAGAGAGAGAGAGAGAGAGAGAGAAAGAGAGAGAGAGAGAGATACATAGAAGACTCCAAAAGTTAATTTACTCTGGATGTAAAGTGCACACATTTTAATAATTGTTTTGCTTTCATTGCTTGCAACTCTTTTTGAAATATGATCTTGAGCTCCTATGTACATTGTATATATTTGTATAAATATATATATGAAAAAAGAACGACCAAATCTGAAGACGTTTTTTAAAATTACAAGGGAGATAACAATAGGGTGAAAAGATTAATTTACCTAAAAATATAGAAAACCTCATCACTATCATTATTTCTTGATACAGAGCCCCGGTAGGGAAGGAAGTGAAAGCTGAGAGGAGAGGAGAAGACTTATTGACATGGTATATCTAGACAATAAACCAAACCATTTAGACCTTTGCAAGTCCAAAGAGCATGGCTTTATTATGTGATTTCTTAACTGAATTTTCTAAAGGTGCAGAAACTTGTCAGGTAGAAATGATCCCTACTCTTTTCAAGGTCAGAAGTTTTAAGTCTTTTCATTTTGATTCTTTACAGAATCAAGCAACAGAAAGGGAAAACCTCTATCGTTCCAAAGACTATGGAAAAATAAGAAAAATGTAATCATTTACATTACCTAAAATACCTATATTTAGGACTTAAGTATAATATTTAAATAGATACTAATTAAAATTATGCACTTTGAAGATGCTGCTCATAGTGAAACTGGTCTACACTGTCAAGTCCTTTGAGGGATCTCTTAGCTCCTCTTGAAAGGTATAATGTCACCTATTACCCTTATGATATTTTAAGACACTTTTCTCTGGAACCACAGAGATTTTTAAGTAACGTTTCCCATAGCTGTGTTTTCCTCACAGACAATATCTTTTAAAAATAGAGTGTGAATTTAGTTAAAATATGTGCCCATTGAGGCACCTAAAGTCCTGAGAAATCTTTTCCCCAGGTCTTAACCAAGTCCAAGAAATAATTAAGCATCAGCTTTCTGAGAGCAAAGATTATGTCTTCCAGTTTATAATCTGTCCACAACCGACCTGGTATGCCACACACATTTCTAAAAAATGTAATTGAGAGCTAAATTGTTTACAGCATAGCCACAAAACATTATAAACTTCTACAACTCAAGATTATCAGAATCTTATACAGATCACATAAAAATATGGACTACTGTCACAAACATGTCTCAAGCCAAAGAGGAACACAGTCACTCACATTCAACCATTTAACCTGTTTAATGACTGCTAGGACTTTCAGCAGTTCTCCAGTGCAAGGAATCTTCTCTCAGCTGGTGTGAGTCTCAGGACTCTCCTTTCATTGTCTCCTTCCCACAGCTGGCTAATATTCACTGCAGGAAGTATTCATGATCATGTAAGACTACATATTTTATTTATAAAATTGTACTTTATTGTGTACCCATTCAGAATAAATAAAAATTATTATGCCAGATTTATATTATTGTGTTACAATGGTTCTTGTTTTGTGGTGTTTACTTAAGTATGCTTATTGTATGGATACAATTATATTATTCTAGTGTGTGCTGTCACATGATATGTATCAAAAAATACCTACCCTATGTCACCATGACATACTATAAGACATCTGCCTTTAACTTGCTTGCTTATCATCCAATTTGCTTAATGACCTTGTAGTAGAAATGCAACTTGGTCATTAATTGAGGAGTGCCTGTAATGCAAAAAATCCCTTTCTTCTCCAATGAGATCTACACCTACAAAACTAAGCCTGAATTGAAACCAGCAGTTAGCATAATGGATATGTCGCTGGATTCCCATGTAGTCGACTGCAGTTCAAGTCCCAGACCCGGTGACTTAAACTCATGCCAGGCTCATGTGCATGCGTGTCCAGGATCCTGAGAGGAGAATGGAGGAGAAGGGATTGGGGCATGGCCATCCCCCCTGGGGGATGATTTCTCGCTTGCTCGCTCTCTGTCTGTCTCTGTCTTTCTGGTGAGCACACGCATCCTATAGCAAAAATCTCTCCAAAAAAAAATAAGGCTGAATCAAAGTTTGCAAGAAATTGGAATGGCTGTAGAAATGTATTGTTCTTATTTAAATCTCTTGAATTTGATTTTCAGATTCTATACCTACAGAACTAATATTAAAACTGATATGATGTCAGAGTGTAAGGAAGACCTTTATTGGACTTCCCAAATATCCTTGCATCTCTTTCTCAAACTTACAGCTGTTTA
The DNA here is from genome assembly GCF_000334495.1 of Tupaia belangeri chinensis. Taxonomy (NCBI): domain Eukaryota; kingdom Metazoa; phylum Chordata; class Mammalia; order Scandentia; family Tupaiidae; genus Tupaia; species Tupaia belangeri. Next base: position 779,941 of record NW_006160159.1, read on the forward strand.
ATGGGGGCAACACTTTCAAATATCAGAGGTGAAACTGAAAATACAAATGCAATGGGAAGAATTCTATTTTGCCTAAAACCATCTTACTCTACACAATAAATTTATCTTTCCTAGGAAAACATCTGAATTGGAGATGGGAAGCATGAAATTCAGAAAAGTGGATTCTTTGAAATGGGCATGGCATGTTTATTAAGAATCCCCCAAAAGCTTATGAAAACTGCATTATTATGCTATAAAGAATTTCAATATTTTTCATTGAAATAAATTTATACTTTTATTTCATTTTCCCTGAACTTTTTGAATTCCCTTCCTAATTCATACTTTTCCTCTAAATCAACAATTCTTTGTGCTTTGAACCCTCACTATATATATATAGCCTAGCTGTTTCATTCAAATCAGTGTGAATAACCTGACACAAGAAAGAAATATTATATTCTACCAGCTCCCTTAACTCCAATTACCTTTCCAGGTTTGTGAATGACTGGAGATAATTTATTTCAATTCACCTCAACAAGTACTTATTGAGCACCTCTGCTATGATTGTTTCCAGGATATAGCAAAATCAGACAGTCCTTGTTTTTAAGAAATGAAATTCTCCAAATAGGAACTAGAGTTAACAATAGTAATTATTGAAATAATTTGTCACACAAGGAGCATAAAGTTAATTTCATTTCACTCAATTTACCTATTTACAAATGTGGAAATTGAGGCTTAGAAAGTTCAGTGACTTCCTCAAGATGGTAAATAGTTAAAGACAAACCTAAGTCTAATTCTAATGTGCACCATTTAAAAAAATTGATAAAACCAATAATGAACACAGCAGAATTACTTTATCTACTCACAGACTTCAAAATACATTTATACAGAAAGTATGTTTTTCTTTTATGATAGTGTTTTCACAAAATACTCAGTTGGCCACTAAATACATATTTCAAACTTTTCAAAATATTTTCAACATTGCATGCTCTAGGGATATCTGAAAAAAGTAATGAATAAGAAAAATTGATAAATTTGAGGAGTAAAAGTATTTTTTCCAATGGCAGATCAAGCAATTCTCATTTTTCACATAGAACTGTATAGTATTTGTTTTGATGACTAACAACATTGGGCAATAGGACTGCTGTTCTGGTCATTATATCTAGTTTGTTTTGCACATAGGAAAAGTTTTCTGGCTAAATTACGAAATGAGTGTGAATCTCGTCTATCTATAACCTTTCTGAGTATGTGTGTTTATGCTAAAAATTGGAAGAGAAAGGAAATACGAAGTCTACTGGCAAATGACAGCATGCTGCAAAGTAAAATAGAAAGGGCAAAATAGTCTTCAGGTTTTTAAAGCTGTATACTACCCCGATATACATTTCTCTCTATTTAAATTGTTTTGTATTTTCTCTCCTTTAGCTTTGGAAGTCTGCCCAGTTACTCTTAAGTTTGCTTTGGAGTGAAAAAGGGAAGCTCCATTCCTAACTTTGAGAGAAAAAAAAAGGGGGGGGGGTAATGAAAAATAAAGAGCATTTATCTTTGCTGACTTTACATCTGTCCATCATGGAAATAAAGGTCTGGGGGGAGAAGGCTAAACTGATAGTTATTCATGTTGTGCAAACTGATCAAGAAAAAAAAAAAAAAACAGGGGGACCAGCAGTTAGCATAATGGCTATATTGCTGAACTCCCATGTAAATTGATTGCAGTTTGAGTCCCGGACCCTGTGGCTTAAACTCACGCCGTGTGTACGTGTATGTGTTCCCAAGATCCCGATAGGAGAATGGAGGAGAAGGGATTGTGGCTTGGTCATCCCCCCGAAGGTGATTTCTCACTTTCTGTCTCTCTGTCTCTCTCTGTTCTTCTAGCAAGCACATGTGCCCTATAGCAAAAAAACTCTAAAAAAAAAAAAAGAAAAGGTAAACTGTTAAAAAAAATAGATACAGCTATTGATGAAATAAATAATGTTGTCTATGATGAATTAATGCTTACATAATTTCATTATCACAATCCTTTTTTGGAAAATACTAACCAAATTTCAGTCTGGTTGTTCTCATGTGAAATATATACCTGGTCATAAATTGACAGAGTCATGTCAATATCCCAAGCCCTCGAGATTTTTCTGATCATTACTTCCTCCAGCACTTTGGCTGCAATGATATTCTAATAATTTCTCCAGGCCTCCCTCCTGCCACAACTTCTTTGCTCTCAGTTCTGCTCCTTTAATGAATTGTCTTCTCCGTGAGAGAGAAAGAGACACCTCTGTAGGATCTTTATGCCATGATCCAACCCCATCTTCAGCAAGCCTGGACCTCAGATGTATGTATGGGCTCCTGCATTGGACAGGGTGGCCCCAGCAAGTGAACCCAGGACTTTCCTAAGTGGATCCAGTTCCATTACCAAGGAGCTGTCATCTGATCCCTCGATGCCTCAGCTATTTGGTTTCAGAAAAATAATCTAAAATCTTGTATTTAGTTTCTGCTTGTATAAGATACATCTAGGAAAAAATGTCTTTATTAGTCTTAAGAAGGCTATCATATAGAACCAAATGTAAAATCTTAGGGGACTAGAGATGGCTACAGAAAGATAAAATTCTAACAATACAGGAAATATACTTAATTGATTTTTGTTAATAACCAAGAATTATAGTGAATCACCAAGTTATTCTTTCAGCCTTGTTCAAAGAGACCACTAGTCTTGTGCGACATGAAGAATGTGAGGAACGATCAGTGATGGAAAGAGAGGGAAGTTTATGAGCCTGTACATGGATTACGTTTAAGAATATGTACATATTGGACACCAGCGGGTGGCGTGGTGGTTAAGGTGCTGAAGTACCACGTGGCAAACCTTGGTTTGAGTCCCAGACCCAGTGGCTTGAAACCCATGCTGGGCATGTGGGTTCTAAATCCCAAGAGAAGAATGTAGAAGAAAGAATTCCAGTGTGGCCATCCCCCCAAGGGATGATTTCTTATTTTTCTTGCTCTGTCTTTATCTCTCCGGCAGGCACATGTGCCTCTTAGCAAAAAATCTCTCAGAAAAAAAAAAGAGAAAAAGGAAATGAATATCTATTTATCAACTTCAAGTCTTCTTAGTCAAATGAGTAATCTGGTAATAAAATAAAGAATATGTAATGCCTTTATTTTATATAAGATACCAGTATGTGGAGAAGAGTCGTGACTTGCTTAGAGTTATATAATCATTTATGAGACAACCATAATTGACAAAGACATACACAAAATATTGAAGTGTATAGATCCTTCAAAAGCATTTGAGGGACCAAAAGTTTGCGTAAAGGCGATGTCGCTGGACTCCCACGTAGTCAAACGTGTTTCCAGTCCCGGACCTGGTGGCTTAAACTCACGCCAGGCGCATGTGCGTGCATGCCCAAGATCCCGATAGGAGAATGGAGGAGAAGGGATTGCGGTGTGGCCATCCCCCCTGGGGGGTGATTTCTTGCTTTCTGTCTCTCTGTCTCTCTCTGTCTGACTGGCGAGTGCACGTGCCCTATAG
>NW_006160159.1:785045-787175 GCF_000334495.1 Tupaia belangeri chinensis
TCTGTCTCTCTGTCTGTCTGTCTGTCTGTCTGGCAGGCACATGTGCCTCTTAGCAAAAAATCTCTCAGAATAAAAAAAAGAGAAAAAGGAAATGAATATCTATTTATCAACTTCAAGTCTTCTTAGTCAAATGAGTAATCTGGTAATAAAATAAAGAATATGTAATGCCTTTATTTTATATAAGATACCAGTATGTGGAGAAGAGTCGTGACTTGCTTAGAGTTATATAATCATTTATGAGACAACCATAATTGACAAAGACATACACAAAATATTGAAGTGTATAGATCCTTCAAAAGCATTTGAGGGACCAAAAGTTTGCGTAAAGGCGATGTCGCTGGACTCCCACGTAGTCAAACGTGTTTCCAGTCCCGGACCTGGTGGCTTAAACTCACGCCAGGCGCATGTGCGTGAACCAAGATCCCGAGAGAACAGAGGAGAAGGTATTGCGGTGTGGCCATCCCCCTTGGGGGGTGATTTCTTGCTTTCTGTCTCTCTGTCTCTCTCTGTCTGACTGGCGAGTGCACGTGCCCTATAGCAAAAACCTCTCCAAAAAAAAAAAAACATTTGAAAACATTCTTTTAGCCAGTCTTCTAGTTTTTAAAAAGAAAGTACTAATTTCTGTGACAGCAGATGGCAATGGTGGTTAATGGCATGGGACTTCCACATGGCTAACTGCAGTTTAAGTCCCGGACCTGACGGTTTGCTTCCGCTCTCTCTCTCTTGCTCTATCTCTGCTCAAATTAAAAATAAATAAAGTTAAATAAAATAATTCTTTAAAAAATTATTAATTTTTTCTTTCATGATTGAGAGACAACATCTCCAAAAGTGTCTTAAGGTCATGATCCATTTCTAGCCTGAACCAGGATCAGAAGCACACATGTAACTGGCATACTCAGGGAGGTCGCTAGATGGGAACCTAGAACCTTCTCATGTGGGTCCGTCTTGCAGTGGTGTCATGTTGTATTGCTATGCCATTGTCTGGTCCTGATTATAATCAACATTAATGGTCACAACCATAGTTTAAAAGATGGAAAGTATAAAACAGGAAATATCTGAGTAAAATAGAAACAAAAAGAATGTAATGAGTACACCATGCACAGTAGGAATAATTGCTGTTTCTTGAAATTTACTGGATTTGTTTGTTTGTCTGTGTCAGTACTAGGCTGCACTACAAAATGTAATTCTGTCATTCCATTGCAGTAAAAAAAAAAAAAAAAAAAAAATTGAAAAATACCACCCCGAGAGTGATGGTATGTGTTTGCCTTGTCAGTGTCCATGGTTTATGTTGTCTGCTGGTAGCAGAATCAGAGTGTAACACTGACACCTAACATATAACCATATTTGGCAGATGAAGACCTTTGAGAGCATGTGCCATGTAGGAATCCAGTTTAGGCAGGTTTTCAATTTGTCCATAATGCACTCATCGGTTTGGAACTCTGTGGATGTGCGTGTCATTTGGTATGGATGGATTTGTCTGACTTCTTGTCAAATCAATGTTTATTGACAAAAATCTATTTTGTTGTTTTGTCCCAGAAATCTATATTGGCTCCATTCCCTATGGATATTTGGCTAGTCATTGGCAACCAGAGATGCCAGCTAGAGTTTTTACTGTTTTTATGGTGCCAGCTGCTTTCTTGGCTTGAGTTTCTTTTGTTCAGATTGTAAATGAGGGCAAGACACCCAAATCCACCCCAATGTGCTCAGTGGGAAATGACAGGAGCCCAGTAGCTTAAGGCAAAGCAGCAGGAGCTTTCATGAATGAGGGGTCAGATATAGTGGTGGCTGTAAATGTGGAACTGTGCTAATGGATGTCATGCATAGAAGTACTGGGGAAGTATGTGAAAAGAGCGGGTGTTGTGTGTGTTTGCGAGAAATTTCTTTGTGATTGGAATGTCACTATTTTTAGCTCAATGGGGTGATTGATTTTGTTCAAATGTCTAAGAAAACATTCAAAGCATAGGAGATATTTTCTCCTAACAAGGTTACCAATATGAGCTATATATTTCAAATGCATTCAAAGATTATTCCTTTGGTGAATTATCCAGGATTCTGTTCTTTTTCTTTTATTCCTAGCTTATGTATTTTGACCATTCCAAGATTCTTTTGGACTTTTCCCAGAGATACATT
>NW_006160159.1:787206-812089 GCF_000334495.1 Tupaia belangeri chinensis
GGAAAGAGAAAGACATGATATTTAAATCCCTCAAATGATATTATTTGCTATAAAATCATGGATATGGGGAATTGAAGATTATGCCTACAATAAAGAGTTTGAATTCTCTGTATACTTAATGATCTGGGCTTTTAGATCTGCAAATTATCATAAGTAATTGAGAGAGAGAGAGAGATGAACCATACGGAAGCCCCCTCAGACCTGCCATGGCATAGGGAGGCTTCCAGCCAGGCCTGAAGGATGGGGCCAAGGAAGGGGAGAGGGTATAGCATGCCAGGGGATGGGGCCAAGGAAGCTTGCCTTCTCTTGAATGACCAGCTTTCCTGTAGTGTGGTCAATGATTCAGTTCTATTTACTAGGATAGGTTAAAGAGAAAGCAGATTAAGCTTGAAGGTCCATCTCAGAAGCCAGTTTAAAGCCAGACCTTGTAATAGGGAGGATCATATTTGCACTGTTTCTTAGAAAAAAAAGTTTAAAAAAAGAACAATATCATAATGATAGTGATTTAATGAAGCTAGTTCCTCCATTGGACCAATAAAAATATGATTTTCAAATGAATTTTGACCGTTGGCATAGAAAAGTTTTTTTTTTTTTTGAGAGGTTTTTATGCTATAGGGCACATGCACTGGCCAGAAAGACAGAGAGAGACAGAGAGATAGAAAGTGAGAAATCACCCCCAAGAGGGAATGGCCACACTGCAATCCCTTCTCCTCCATTTTCCTCTTAAGATCCTGGACATTCACGCACATGCGCCCGGTATGAGTTTAAGCCACTGGGTCTGGGACTAGAACCACAGTCGGCTACCTGGGAGTTCAGCGTCATATCCATTACGCTAACTGCTGTTCCTGGCATAGAAAAGTTTTAAGTTTCACAATTATTGATACATTGCAATTTTGCTTTATATACACATTATATATATGCATATATACACATATAAAACATATATGTATATATATATACACACACATAGATTGTGTGTGTGTGTGTGTGTGTGTGTGTATACACCTCTAGGTTTATTCCTCTGCAATATAAATTGAGGTGATACAAGAAACAATACATTATTTCATAACATATATTGTTGGTTAAGAGGGCTTTAAAAGAAAAATTAAATGATTCATATTCTAATGTTTTTGCCATACACACATACACACACACACACATACACATACACACACAATTTTTCCTCTTTTTTTGGTCAATGACTAACCCTAACCAAATCACTACTACTTTTACATTGATTTGTTTTACCCATGCAAATTATTTGGTTCTTACTTTTCCTGACCACCCTGGTTGTCTCTGCAAGAAATGAGCTGAAAGGTTAATGAGATGCAGCAGGTATCTCGTAAAGTCACAGCTATAAGTGCAAACACTGACTACCTACATACTCACAAGGAGTCTCCTTTCATCTCACCACCATTTCCCTTGGGAACCCTATCATCTAACATCTTCTTTGTCAATTTTGTAAAAAGCTCACAAAATCCACTGTACAGTCTGACTCTGACTCTAGAAGATTAAAAATGAATTTGATTGCCCAGAAAAATTCACAATACATTAATAATCTACTCAGTACTTTGTCTTTGTCTATGTCTAATAAACAGACTTCTTCTGAAAAAATTGACTCTAACAGAAGCCAGAAAAGACAGAAGAGACACACCCTGGGCTCCACCCAACCCTCACATCAGATGAGAACTTTCTATTTTTTAAAAGAAATAGCACAATAATTGCTTTTCTGCTGCCTTGCATGAAATCATGAGACACAGAACATTTGCCAAATAATTCTAAGCCTCTTAACATGATCAAGTACGTGTGAGTAATGAAAAGGGATTCAGGATTCTTTAGGAATTGAGATCACAAATTTACAGAAAACCAAGAAATAAGTCTGATATCTTTTAAAAATGTTTCTAAGAAAATTAGTGATGAGTAACAGCATGAACTCTTCTTACTTAAATATTTAGGTAAGTGTTGTATGCATACATAAATTTATGTAAAAGCATAAAGGATATATTACTTAGACAATAATTAAAGCATGCACAATTAAATGTTTATTTTCTAACAAATATCCTGTTTAGCTTACTTATAAACTAAGAGAACCATTCAGAAAAATTTAAAAATAAGTGGTTAGAGCAGGAGCTCTATATCCAAAGTCAAGCAAGGGGAAAGCAATATCACCAGTCATATTGCTTCACCTGGATATAGGCCTCTGCTTTAGAAAAGAATGATTTAAGGATGCATTACTCTTTCCATTAATTTAAAGGAGAAATCAATGCTCAGGTATATATAAATATAGACTCACTTTCTGTCTGAGTATCTAAGGATAGATGAAATGGAACTAAAGGTATTAATTCACTGTTAACCCTTCAACTTCCTTTCAATATCCTCAAAAAGCAGAGACAGGGCTCAGGGCACTATGCACCTCATATGTTGCAATGTTTGGCCACCATACCATCAGTTATACACCATGCACATGTGGGGGCTTGACATATCATCGCCTAGAGGGCAAAGCTCTGGGCCCTCCTAGGCTGTCATGGCCAGCATGCTACAACTGTTGAGCAGCCTGAGCTGTTCTCAGGGGTCCTCCTAGGCTCTTGGAAAACAAGAAATCTGCATAACCTTTCTGGGTCATTCCAATAAGCCAGACAATTCGTGGGGGTCTTGGTTCTCTGGAGTGCTCAACTTTCCTGCTTGTTTATTTGGAGAATGCATTTCTTTTAGCTAGAGCTAAGGATCTCTGATTTATCCTTGTTCTGGATCATTAGTAGAGAGAAAATACATGCCAATATGGAAGGGAACAGTTGTCCTGCAAGCATTCAACCAAAGCATTACAGGGCTGACTTTTCCAGGAAGTGTGTGGACTCTAGTAAACCCCTAAATCAGAGCAGAGCTTGCTAGCTATAAAGATTCTGAAGAAAAGACCTGGGAGATTTGAGTGTATTTTGCCTTTTGTGAGTGTGAAATTAATATTAATGGAGACAACCAGAGTTCAGTTCAGGAAACAGTGCCATTGAGTTTGCCTAAGAAAAAACAGAACCACCAGGGTTACATAAATATACATATGTTCCAGTGATACAGCATTTGTAAGAGGGCATTTCCTCTAGCAAGGGGATATGAGTAATGTAATATAAGAAAATGACTGGACAAGCAACTCAGAATGTGTTAAAATATACTTCCCTGGAAACTGTGTTTAAAGCGACCACAATTTTCTGGAAGGGGAAAAATAAAAGAAAACAATTCAGAGGTAGTGCTCGTGTACTTAAATTTTTTTCTTATCATAAAACATTCAGGTCAGATTCCTGATTTCCTTTTTACTCCTTGTTAAAAAAAAAGTATTAAAAGGATATTTTTTTCTGAATATTAGCAGAGACACACAAGTGAGTCTGCCTGGATATCAGGCCCAAGCAACTCTGATTTATAGAATAAATTGATATTGTTGTCCTCTAGACCTGCTTTTAGAGATTATTATTTCATTGTTAGATATTAACATTTCCCTGTTTTTTTCTTCTTTCGGGAAAGCTGGCACTCTATTAAATACAAGCTTTGGGACGTGCTTTTGTATTCTACTATCCACTTTGAGTTGAGGGTGATTGCATAATTAAACCTGGCCTGAAATCAACCATATAAGAGTTGAATGAATACCAAGTCCAACTGGGGAGGATTTACCATATGAATGTTCCTTTCTGAAGACTAAAACACAGGTTAGATTTCCAAGTTTCAGAATGTTGCTCAATGAAAGAAATACGTTGCCCATGAGAAAAAAATAAATCAAATGGTGGTGTAATCTATAATCAACGGCATTAATGGTCACAAAGTATTCAGAACAAAGGTTTGCTGAGCTAGCAAAGACGTGGAAAAAGTTTAATACACAATCCATTCTAAGGAAAAGGTCTTTATTACTAAAAGGATAGAAAAGCTTGTTGTTGGTTAGAGCATTTTCTTTTTGTTGTTATTTTTGTTGCTCCTTTTAAATACCTCTAACATTAACATGAGCAGATTAACTCTTTCCATAAAGGGGAGACATTTTAGCATATGAAATCTCTTGAGAGAGAATAATACCTAATGTACTATTTTCACTCTAGTTTCACAATCTAAAATGCATTTTAAAGAGACTTTCCATTTTCTTTTGCTAATTTGTTTTTACTTTGGACTATTACAAATGGTTGCCTCCTGCCGTGCTCTTGCAAGAAAAAGCAGAGAACCATCTCTGTTTGTTTGGTACTAGGAACTGATCCTACAGAAAACTTTTGATGAGCAGCACCATTGCTGTGGAGGAATGCCATGGTGATATTTGCTTAGCCTGGACTTCAGACAGTAGGAAACAACAGTATCAGTGCTGGGGTAGAAAGCAAGGCATGCTATATTTATTCTTTTACTTAAATATAGAAGGAAATAAATGCTATTTATTTGAAAGCAGATGCCCTTGTTTTTATTCCATGGCAAACCCTTACCTGCTACTCAATCCTAAAACATTAAAAAAAAAAAGAGAGAGAGAAGAAAAGAGAAAAGATATGTGTGTATTGTGTGTACATACATGACCTAGATACTAGCATTTCAGTGGGTGGTGGGCAGTAGACTTGTGATATTAGTAGACAGAATGCATATTTAAGGTATCTATATTTAAGGTATCTAAGGAAAACACAGATAAATTCCTGTTGCTTTGACAATGACAAGATAATGCATGTTATTTGTAAAAATTTTGTTCTCCAAGCAACCAAAAGGTTAAGTGTCCCTAAAAGGGAAGCAACAATATTTTAATATTACTACTTTAATGAACCATATTTCATCTTTTACAGTGGGTACCTCAATCACAATACTATATTTATTCATTTGGTCTGCAATTCTTGCTCCTGTTCACATGTTCTGTGCTGCTACATGAGATTACTATTCTTGGGGACAAGGGCTGCTTTGCTAATTTTATCTAAAAGTTTGCCAGTCCCTAAATCTGATTAATTTTCAAAAATGGATGAACCAAAATTTCTGAAAATAAAGAGAGTGTGAAACATTTGAGTCTTATGTTAACCAATTAACCCCTTTTCTTCCACTTCTTTAAAATTTCCCAAGAGTTTCTTTCACTAACCAGTTATGCAGGGGTCTGTGTTCTAGTCTATTCCTGTTTTTAGTCAATAAGGTGAATTGACTAGAACTGCTTCTCCTGTCCAAAGAATGGTGATGATTAGTTTAGCTTTAATATTTCAGTTAACTTACAAAACAATTTATGGGTGTGCTTTACTATAGAAGGCCTTATGAAGAAAATGGAACCCTTCTCTGGCAAGTTTGCACCTTGATCATTATATGTGCCATTATGGCATAAACATCACTTTCCTCATGATTCTAGCCTGATGAAAGGAGGTAGAAGAATGCAAGATTAGGGTGAATGTGTATTGACCTTGGTGCTGTGGATACTTTGGTACTAGAAACATCATTACCTGTAGTAAAACTAACACGCAGTGTGGAGACAACAGTCACAATTTTAGATAACTGAGATTATGGCCTAAAACATGTTTTTAATATCAAATAATTACCAAAATATGAGCAGAAATGGAAGAGGTTGATAAAATTATGATTTGGCTGGGTTTCTCTCTGTTCATCTAACACAAGCAAAAAACCCCAGGTAAGTGTCCAGAGGCCCATTTGAAGTTGCTTGAAAGGGATCTGCAATGCCAGTTTGAAAATGGGTCTGAGGAGCTGGAAGGCTTACAAAAAACCATATCCCTTGCCGTACAATTTATTTTTTAACACAGAGGACATGCTACCTAAGGTCGTATTTGTTTTAAGGAATCTTTTTTTCAATTTCATGATTGAAAGAGACAGAGAGAGAAAGCAAGAAAGAGAAAGGCAATTGTAACAAGGTTTTCACACTGTGATTCTCCACCAGCTTTAGACAGTCTTAGATCACAGGCACATGAATGAATGGTGCATTCAGGGAATTCTCTGGGCACAAATCAGAGACTTCCCATGTGGAATACCCTCACAGAACATTGTGTTACTCTGGAGCCACAGTTCACCCTCTAAGATTCTTTCTTTCTTTCTTTCTTTCTTTCTTTCTTTCTTTCTTTATTTATTAGTTTGTTATAAGGTATGCGTGTTCATTGAAGAGAGACAGAGAGAGAGTGAGAAATCATCACTCGATTCTCCTCTCAAGAGGAGAAGTCATTCCCGTTGTGTTTTTTGCTTTGTTGGGTTTAGAACTTGAACTGCACAGTTGACTACGTGGGATACCCACAGCTGCCTTACCATGCCATCAACTGGCCTCCAGATTCTATTTTAAAAGTTAATAGTTATACTTACCTAGGGTTGATTCCAGAAATGATCATTACAAATCTAAATTGTCTCCTTGGCATTTGCTTCTTCCATCAAGCAGATTGTAGCAACAAGAGCAATGACTGAGAAGGATGGATAGAGTTTGGTTCTTCAAGGATTCTGGGTCAGTGGTTTCCAAGTATTGGGGATTTAATGTTCTATGATGTCTTGATATGATACTAGATGTGCCTTACACATAATGTTGAGCCATTCTAGTAATGACTTCTAGGAAGAAGTAAACTGTGAATGAAGACTAAAAATGACAAACTGGGAAAACAGAGATCTGTCCCACAATTCTTGTAGCAATAAGACTAAATGTAAAAAAAGTAGGCATCAGAATGGGGGCACATAATTCAGTATTTGATAGAATAAATTCAGGTACTAAAAGAAAATGGAAATGAGTTTCAGTTGCTAAAAGTCACAATAAAGAGACTTAATAAGATAAATGATGTACCACTAGTAACTTAGCCTTGACTAGATACTGAGTTGAACTTAACTTACATCAAGATCTTTATTTATTTTCTGTGACAATCAAGATTTGAACTAAATGTTCAAATACTTTATGTCAGACATCTAAAATAAGAGCTGAATTTGAAGACAGAGTGTGCATGGGCAAACAGCACCTTTTCTGTCCCTGATAGACTGAGTTCTACCATATTGTCTCTGCTTTCTTTTGAGTCAAATAAGAGAGAGAAAGTGACAAGTAAATACAGGCTGTTGAAAAGACCTATGCACATCAACAATTTTATCTTAAAAAAATACATTGAATTCCTTCATTTGTTATTTTTTTTTCTATTTCTTAAAGTATATCCTTTTTAAAAGGCATAAATAGGGCCAATAGGTGGCATGGTGGTTAAGGTACTAGATGCCACTTGGCTGACTCCACATTTGAATCCAGAGCTGGTGACTTGAGAAACATGCTGGGAGAGTGCACATGTGTGCCAAAAATTTTTAGGAGAGAAGGGATTGTTGTGTGACCATCCCTCCCTTGGAAGTAATATCTCACTTTCCCTCTCTGTGTCTTTCTCTGTATCACTGGAGAGTGCACATGTCCATTGACAAAAATCTAAAAATTAATAAGTAAATAAATAAAAAAATAGAGGCATGAGTATGCATGGGATGAGCAGTCACATCCTGACAATCTTAGTGTAAGGGATTCGATTAGATTACCCTTTTGGGAAAAGGATGGCGTGAGAGCACTTGATATTCAGGAAAAGTATGTGTTAAATGGGAAGAAAAGGAGCAGAAATGAGGTGCCAGGAAACACATTTTCAAAAGCAAAATGTTCTTACTTTTTCTGGTTTCCTCTCTTTATCATGAAAATGATCAATAGTGATTTGGACTTTGTAAAATCTCAACAGGAACACCTAGAGATCTGAGATTTAATTTGCTTCGTAGCTGATGTGTAGCCTGCCTGTGTGGCCTCAAACTCTAGAGGGCTCAGTAGTTCCTTTTACTAGTCAAGAAGGAAACCCAAACTCATCCTTTCTTGCAGTCTGATTCTTTTGTGCTGGAATAACTCTCCCGGATCTTTTGGAAGAAAGGTGCTATGTAAACCATGAGGGTGTGGACTTGGATCGCTGGGTTGTGGAGCCTGTGCGGTCTTGGATGGGGACTTGGTTTCTCCATGTGTATTCAATTTATGACTTTTTTCATTTCTGGAACCCACTCAGGACACTGATGGTGTATGTGTTATAAGTCTGGAAAAAGCACATGCACAAAACAAATAAGTAAATAAATAGCTGCCCTATGCAGTAGAAGTGTGCTGCTTCCTCAGCAATGACTCAGAGCAAGCAGGGCTCATGGAGAGAGCTGACATATCCTACTTTTCTGGCATGAGTCAATATCCCTCAGCCTGGCTGGCAGAGAGGCAAGCAAGAGAGCATAAGAGAAGAAATAAAAGAACATTTTTCTCTTCTGGGTGGGACTTGTGACATGTTGAAAGCCCTCCTAGTTGAATAAGGACAAGTAGATCCTTCTGTACTTCATAACACCAGGCTCTTTGGCCCCAAGACTGAACAGCTTTGTGTCACTTTTTTATTTATTAGGACTTTGCTGAACCAAATAACTCTTAAGTTTCTAACTAAAGATTCTTATCTAGAACATAAAATATTTACTCAGTTGTCCTGTACAGTTGTTTTTGTGATTTGGATACAAAGAACACTAATTATTGTGTGCTTGTATTGTGGTGGTTATTAAAAAAATTATGATGAAAACAGAAAAAAAGGAGAATGGTACCTAAAATTATCAAACAATCATAAGAAATGGAAAGAAAAGTTTTAAGAATATATATTTTTTAACAATTAAATGATACAGAATCTGATGTGTCTGATGTTTATAGACTTGCTTAATAGCAGGTTTACCACTAGAAGATATCTGGAAAAATTTGAATCATATTACTAATAGTTGTAGAAAAGTTAATATAATTAGACATATAGAGAAGTGAGAACAGATAAGTGTTTTAGGACCCCTACTTTTTTTAGGCTCATGTTTCTTTAATTTGCAATTTTCACTCTTCCTGTGAAAGGCCTCAGACAGAAAGTACATAAAAAGTCCCTGTTTAACCAAATTTAGAGAATTAAGATATAAAATAGAAAAGGAGTTGATAATGTTAACAGAGTATGGAGCAATATGGTTCACTGAATAGACAAGTCAAATCGTGTTGAGACCACAGATAAGTTGACTTGTTTAAGTTTTTATCATAAAGTATGTGCACTAGCAAGAAAGAGACAGAAAGAGGGGAAGTGAAATATCATCCCCCAGGGGGTGACCAGTCACAATCCCTTCTCCTCCATTCTCCTCTCAGGATTTTGGATATACACACATAAACGTCTGGCATGATTTTCAGGCTTCCAGGCTTAGGGCTTAAATCACATCGATCAAGTGGAAGTCCAGCACTTTTACCACCACACCGCCTTCTGGGCCCTATTTTGTTTGCTTGTTTGTTTGTTTGTTTGAACTGAGAAATCTTAAACACATTAAAATGTAAAATATTGAGGACTAGCAGATGACATAATGGTTAAGTACTGAGCTCCCATGTAGTCAACTGCAATTCAAGTCCTGGACCTGGTAGCTTAAAACTCAGGCTGGGCGTGTGTGCGTGCTTGCCCAAGACCCCAAGAGGAGAATGGAGTGGAAAGGATTGTAGCATGATCATATCCCAGGGGGATGATTTCTTGCTTTGTTTCTCTCTCTGGTGAGCACACACACCCTATAGCAAAAACCTCTCTCTCTCAAAAAAAAAAAAGATAGAATTGAAAATATTGAAAATAGCTAAATTAAAAATACATCTTAGATACATAGACAGAACAAAGAAGCACCCAATATGTCTCTGAATTTAAGGAATCACTCCTACTGAGATTGACAGATGGCATAGAGATTACATTGCTGGATTCCCACATAGATGACCACGGTTCAAGAACCTAGAACTGGTGCCTTGAAAATCACTTCAGGTGAGTGTGCATGTGTGCCCAAGATCACAGGAGGAAAATGGAGGAGAAGCAATTGCTGTGTGGCCATGCCCCTGGTGGAGGGGTGATTTCTCACTTTCTCTGTTTCTCTCTCTCTCCCTCCGGTGAGCACATGCACCCAAAGCCAAAAACCTTTTAAAAAAAGAAAAAGAAAGAAATCACTCCTAGTAGTATGGTTACAGATCCCTGGGAATATTGCATATTTTGATCATTTAGTTATTCAACTGAATTTTTACCTATTTACACTTCTACTGTCTAACCCCAAATTCTATGCTTTAGTCTGAAAACCAGTTTTTCTTTATTCAATGGCCATGGGACACACTTTCCAAATCTAATTCTTGTCAATAAAGACTATTCAATCTACCAGCATTCTCTTCTCTAATACCAACATGCTTTCCTTATAGCATTTCTTTAAATTGCCTTTTCCCTAAGTATGCCATTCAGACTATGAGAATCAGAATAACTGATGGTTCATGTGACAATCCAGACTAACAAGGTTCAACTCAGATTTTCTGTTCCTGGTCCTCTGGGATTTGCCAAGAACGTACAATTTTATCATGATTCATAGGCAATTTTATGCACAACAAAGTTTGAGAACCTCAACTACGCCAGCAATAAGATATTTTTAGAGAATGTTTACACATGTGTTTTGATTCTTAAAGTGACCATAATGATCATATCTAACATAGAGACATCCACTTCTTGTCAAATCTTCCTTGAAGTGAAGCCTAGGAGATATGTCATAGGATTTTCAGAACTGTGGAATAAACCATTTGAAGGAGAAGACTCAACAAGAAAAAAGTACTTTTTTAGTGCTTATCACTATCACGTATTGTTGGTGCTAGTAGAACAATGTTTTCTGTCCCGGTCCAAAAGGTAAAATATTTTAGGCCTTGTGAGCCATTTGCTTATGGCCATGACTCAATTTTGCAAAAGCTGCCATGGATGATATGTACACATGTGAGTGTAGCTGTGTCCTAACAAAACTTTATTTATTAATACTAAATTTGAATTTCATACAATTATCATATGTAACAAATTATTGTTATTTCTATTTTTAAAAGTGCAAAAAGTAAACAAATCATTCTCAGCTTCCTGGGCAATATCAAAATAAGCAGCAAGATTTATCCTACCTGCTAGAATCTTTCACTTCTTGTACCAAGAAAGTTCTCAAAATTTAAATTCACCTGGAGGGCATATTAAAACATAGATTTCTTGGCCTATATGTGGTGTGGTGTTCAAGGGTGCTTGATTTCCACATGGCCAACTGTGGTTTGAATCTCAGACCTGGTGGCTTACCTTCTCACTTCTCTTTCTATGTCTCTCTCTGGTCAATAAATAAAGTTGCATAAAATCATTCTTAAAGAACCCAAACAAACAAAAAACAACAACATAGGTTTCTTGACCTCATGGGCAGAATTTCTGAAACTGAAAGTCTGGGGTAGAGTCTAATGATTTGAATCTCAAGAAGCTCATAGGTGGGTTCAATGGACTCTGAGTGTTGGGCTAAACAAAGTGGTTGGTTTCACCATTATGAGAACATTTTATTTTTTTAAATTAAAGCCTATATTGGAAAGAGCAAGGATAATCCCAAATCCAAGGAAGTCGTAATAGAATACTTTTGCTCCAAAGTTATTAAGCAACTAGTTTAGACTTATCAACAGCAGAGGTGGAGATGTTGATTTTTTGGCAAAAGAGACCTGGGAGGAGAAGAAAATAGCAGAGAAACAGGGTGGGAATCCTAGTTACCACTACATTAAGAACAGGTTTGTCTGATTCATGCTGACCTTAAAGTAATCTAATAGAGAAACTGAAACTGTTCCATGTGAATCATTTTCTGAATTACAAATAATCATTGTTATTTTTATTATCAAGGAAACAAAACTTATTATGTTGTCAAGTAGTTGGTTGACTATTCAAGAAACTAATATGTGTGTGTGTGTGTGTGTGTGTGTGTGTGTGTGTTTGTGTGTGTGTGTCTGGGCTTTTAGTTTAAGCCTATTTGCTGTTCTTCTTCAATCTTTAGAATGTAAAGAGCTTTGCTTGAGGAGGCTTCAACCTGTGTCTAGAGATTAAAGATGAAAGGATGAGTATGAGAAATTTAAAGATGCCTCTCCATCACCTTTATGTTCTCAGATCTATTCCTACTTCTTTCTACTTCTTTGGGATATACCCTTGTCATATATTCTCTCTTTTCTCTCTCTTTATCTCTATCCTCCCTCTCTTTGTCTTCCTCCTTTCTCCCCATCAGTAGTATTTTCATTGTTTTCTTTCTGATTGCTGCATTTTTACTTTCAAACATATAAAGTCCTAGAAAGTAGTCCTCTACTTAAATATGTTCCTTCCTTGAGTTTACACCCTAATTAATTTATCTAGTTCAGTAAAAGCCAGATGTAGCAGCAAATGAAGACCCACTAAATGAGAAAACAAAGGCTATGTATTCAGAACTTGCAATAGCAAAGATGTCAACTCTCATCACTTGTGTTTTGGCAGAAACTCTAAGACAGGAAGAGGACAGGAAAACTTTATAATGGAAAAAACAAAGGCTTCAAGTATGCCTTGATTGGAGGCTTTTGGCATGGGGAAACTGTCAGTGAGCTAAGTAGAGTATCTTATGTGATTGGTTAAGAGTGCACATTTGGTTCTGTCTGGCTAGGTCCTAAGTTAGAAGCTGGGATAAATTTAGCGAAGCTATCAGTGATAAATTACCATGTAAGATTACTTTAAATTTTCACATGTCTATATATTTTTTTCTCAGATCTGGGGTTCATACGATAGGATTTTACGTCAATTTTTCCATGGCTCTTAATTGTCCTTTAATTTAAAAATATTAATTGATCCAACCATTGGCATGGTGATTAAGGCAGCTGGATCCCACATGGCCAACTTTGCAGTTTGAGTCCTAGATCCAGAAGCTTGAAAAACATACTGGAAGCGTGTGTGTGTGTGCTCAGTGCCGGAAGCAGAGAAAAGAGGGTAAGAGATTGTGGCATGGTCATTCCTCCTTGCGGAGCCATGGAATGGGGTGTGACTTCTCACTTTGTCACTCTCTGGTGAGTGCATGTGCTCTATAACAAAACTAAAGTAAATAATTAAGTATTAACTATTCACTGTGTACCAGAGTCTGTACCATCTTCAGTGTAGAGTAACCAAGGAAGAAGATCACACCCAGGGCCAGGTTGTGGTGCAGTAGTAGCATAAGAGGACTCACGTGAGAAAAGTCTTGAGTCTGTGTCACAGGACCTTCCTGAGCATGTCAGGTGCATGCATCTCTGTAATACACACCAGTTGAGACCAAGGGTGACCTGCAGTGTGAAATCTTTATTGAAGTGACTCTCTCTCTCTCTTACAATCTCTTTTATGAAAGAAAAAAATGTTTTTTATTAAAAAAAAAAAAACATATCCACACAAAACTTACAGGCTAGTGAAAAAATGATATTAAACCAGCAGGTGAACACACAAAGATTAATTCTTGATATATACTGACAGGTGTTCTGAATCCTTCAGAATGGAATAATGTCAGAGGTTAACTATTTTATATTGGGTTATGAGAAAATATCTTAGAGGGTATGACATTTAATTTTAATAGTGATGGAAAGAAACTAGTTAGAGGAGGTTTTCTAGATGGAGGAAAATGTTCTGGGCAATGGTGGTGAGTTGGAAAAGAGCTTAACATGTTTGAAGGAGTAAAAGAAATCCACTAATGCTATGGTATATTTCAGACAGGATGAGTGATGTGAGATGAGAACATCACTGAACAGATTTAAATTATTGATCCTGATGAAAAGAAGTCATGGATGATTGTACTTGTGCACACTAATGTTTTTGATAGAAGAAACTTTGAATGATATCACTAAGGTACATGGAGATGGGACTGTGCTCCTTACCTAAATAATTGGGTGTACACTCCAATTAATTTATCTAGTTCAGTAAAAGAAGATGTGGCAGTAAATGAAGATCCACCAAATCAAGAAACAAAGGCTATGTATTCAGAAGATAGGACAAGGGTGTCAACTCTCATCACTTGTATTTTGGCAGAAACTCTAAGGCAGGCAGAGGAGAGGAAAGCTCTTGGGCCAACCGTTGGCACTGAATTGTATCATTTTCTTTTCTTTATTTTCTATCCTCTACCTACTTTCCTTTTTATCATAAAACTGTGTTAACTAGTAGAAATGTAGCTATTAGCCTACATTTTCACACACACACACACACACACACACACACACACACACACAATTTAAAGACTTTGCCATAGGACAAGTACACTCACTAGAGAAAGAGAAAGACAGTGAGAAGGAAAAATGAAAAATTACTCCACAAGGGGGATGACCACACTACAATCCCCTCTCCTCCATTCTTCTCTTGGGATTTTGGGCACACACATACATATGCCCAGCGTGCTTTCCAAACTGCCAAATCCAGGACTTGAACCAACATCTGCCCAATGCTTTAACCACCACATCACCTGCTGCTGGCCCCAGCCTACAATTTCATACACTGTTTTAGATGCCTTAGCTTTCAGACTGAGGACATTGGATTAGAAACCCAATGGCAGCATAACCATTTAAAATAATCTTGCCTTTTTTCCCCCCTGGATCAAATCAGAAAATTCAAATATAGGGGTGAAAAAATTATAAAAGAAGCGTAGTCAAAATAAAAAATAAAATTGTCAGTTCTATGTGTCAAATTCTTCCAATTTTTGGAAGTTTGTAGGATATATATTTTTTACAATTAAGATGTGTGAGTTAAAGTTACAAGTTCTATTAATTATATCAATTATAGTGCCCAAAACGAATATGTCAAAAAAAAACCTACAGGGTTAATTTAAAAGTTACATTTGATTACTTTATTTAGACTAAGATGTCACACATTATTTCTTTTTGCTCTCTCTCTCTCTCTCTTTTTTTTTTTTTTTGGAGAGGTTTTTGCTATAGGGCACGTGCGCTTGCCAGAAAGACAGAGAGGGACAGAGGGACAGAAAGCAAGAAATCACCCCCCCGGGGGGGGGGGGATGTCCACGCTGCAATCCCTTCTCCTTTCACCTCTCGGGATCTTGGGCATGCATGCACATGCACCCGGCGTGAGTTTAAGCCACCGGGTCTGAGACTCAAACTGCGGTCGACTATGTGGGAGTCCAGCATCATAGCCATTATGCTAACTGCTGGTCCCCACACATTATTTCTATAAACACTTAGGTGATATTAGAATTATATCCTATTACTATACACAGACTAAAAAAACTGCAAATTTTAATCAAATGAACTTTAAATTTGTGTGCAAAACAAAGAAATTTAATTTTTTTGAGAAGTTTTTGCTATAGGGCACATGCGCTCTCCAGACAGACAGAGACAGAGAGACAGAAAGTGAGAAATCACTCCCCAGGGTTGATGGCCATGCTGCAATCCCTTCTCTTCCATTCTCCTCTTGGGATCTTGGGCGTGCACGCACACGCGCCCGGCTTGAGTTTTAAGCCACCAGGTTCGGGATGTAAACCGTGGTTGACTACATGGGAGTCCAGCGACAAAGCCATTACGCTAACTGCTGGTCCCATAAATTTAGTTTTTAACATATAATTTTATTATAAAGTTATACTTTATAGTTAAGTGTTCCTATAAAAAAGATGAACAGCAAGCCGTCTCCTGATACTCTTTGAAATTATAACCTGTACATGTTGTCAGGTATCATGAAAAAGCAATAAAAGCAAATCCAACAAGTCCTAGATATCACTAAAATTTTTAGAATGAAAGCACTTATTGACAAATAAAATCTGAATGAAATTTGCTATATTTCAGAAAATTGTTTTAAATTATACGCCCCAGTCAGAAAAAAAAAAAACATTGCAGTTTTTGATTTTCTTCCCTTTGACCTAGGGTAGATTCAAGCCTTGATTTTTAATGTTCTATTTAAAATTTAACATTTCCATAATGATTCTTCTTAACACATTTATGAGTGCTTTAGCAAAAGAGATAGACCTAAAATAGACTGGTCTTCAAATAGTTAAATATAGGGCACACTCACGATTTTCTAAAGTAGATGGTTGGATATGAATAAAAGATAACACCTTTATCTGAATACAGTCACTAAATTAGGATTAGCTAATTGCCCTATAAAACTATTATGATCTACAGAATAAGAGATGCATCCACATTGTAATTTCTAAACCAACACGTCAATTCCATGGGGCACGGGCCCATCTCCATATACAGTAATTTGCTCACACAGTACCGTTACTATAAATGCGATTTACATTCAAACTCATTTTAGTAGCAAAAGAAGAACTTAACCCAGCAAGATTACTTTGGGCTTTTAGATGAAAATCAAGGATCAAAGTATCTGAGGTAGGGTATACTGGTATTTTACATATCAAGAAATGATAGATATAGGACCTATTCGTATCATATCTTACATTTAATGCTTAGGGAAAACAAATGAAGGAAATAATCAAATTAAATAAAAAATGAAATGAAACAATGAAATGAAATAGCACTTTGAAAAACACGTTCAGAAGGCCCTAATGACCTTCAACTTATCTGAGGTAGAATTTTCTTCTTGGTCATGTGGGATATGCTCAGCCAAAACTTCAGCCAAGGTCATTATTGTTACGGTTTCTATTTGAACACAGTTTTAGTCTTTTTTACTTGGGAAAAAGACAGAAGGGATTTCTTAGAGGGAAACAACTTGGAAAATGAAGGGAGATCTATAATTTTAGTTTACACAGCTTACAGTAAAGCTTAAGGTTAAAGCAACAAAACAGAAAAATTCAACTTGCATCAACAGAAGCAATTGCTTTAAGGTTTTGTAAATGGAGAAGAAAAAAGAACGAAAATATATAACAGATCAAGGTTTTTAAGTGATCCCAGAACAGGCCTGAATCTATTCGTTGGTAGACTATGACAAGGAAAAGCATTTAAGGGAAAGATTAATTGAAGCTTTTTACTTTCTCTGAAGTGTTTGTGAGTCCTGTGTGCACCACGAACATCACACTTTACCCTGCAATTGGCATCCATACAGATTCATAAGTAGCCTCCAGTCGGACAGACGGACTCATTAATTCTCTCTTTATCACAAAACCAGAACATCTGGATATTGCCCTTTAAAACAACATCAGGTTAAGAAAACAAACCATTTCTCAGACCTAACAAAGGGTTTTGAGTTACAGGATGGACAGTCTTAGGGAGAATAAACTAGTATATTTGGGTATCACATGTAAGTTATTTAGAACTTGATTCACAATTTATGAAATTCTTAATCCTATCTTCTGCCCTTTCACATTTCCACCTTTATTTCATTTTATTTTTACTAAAACTGAAAATAATGATTACTTTTCATAGGACATATACATTTGAATAATTAAACCTATTCTCAGAAAACTTGGAATTAAAGAACTTACACCTCCTATGTTAACACTGTCCTGGGACAAAAACTAGTCTTATTAAAAGAAATGGTTGGATAAGCTAGGGAACTTTTAAATTCTGAAATCACATATCTCTTAAGATTTATCCTGACATTTTTTGTTTTTTTGTTTGTTTTGTTTTGTTTTGTTTTGTTTTTTATAGAAATGTCATGCTTCCTCCTGAAACATCCTGATTTGCAGAGGCAATGAGAATATTTGACTGTCATACATGTGACTAATTTTGCTTGGAGCATTTCATATAGGAGTGTGTTTTCATTTAATTATTCGAGTAAAATAAATCTCAGAGAAAAAACTCAGGTATACAATCTTAGTAGAGATTCCGGATCTACTTTGCAATTTATATATAAGGGAAATATTTGCCTTAAAAGAAGCAATAAAGTGTTATCATATATGAATTGACCAGACTTTAGGAATATATCTGTGTGTGTGTGTGTGTGGGGGTACACTTTACAAATGTCAGATTTTAATCAACCTTCCAAAGTATAACAAATTTTACAAAACTTTTATCATAAACAGACCTCCACACACTCTTGTGACCAGATTAAATAGTAAAGCTTTCCTTTGGATTGTTAATGACAACGATAAAAATAATTTCGCTGGGCATTTTCGGGTTACACTGGCACCTGAAGTTAATCCAAATTCAGAACTTCCTGATTTTCCAAATGTAAATGATGTGTAACAGTCTTTTCTTAAAGCATCTTTGATCTAAAGCTTCATTTTATAAGGACCATATGCAAAAGCAAAAAATAAAAATATATATAAAATAAAACCCCAGAGTTGTTTTATTTTAAACATGTTGTTCTTAGCACTTTCAAATGCAAAGGGGACATTAAAACACATACATATACCCCCAAGCTTAATGTTTTCATTTCACCTTCCCATTTTATTCTTTTAATAGCAATGCTACAAAGAGGAACTTTAGATAACTCTTACCAGCCAGGCCCAATATTGCAACACAGTTAACTACCCCCCTCCCCCCCGAGCTTCTATTTAAGGTTACCTGGCATAGTTAGCTCTGCCAGATGTAGTTTTGCTATTGGATAATTTGATTTGCTGACAATGTGTGCTGCCTTAAAATAGGAAGTGCCTAGGTGACTAGTGTCCAAGTCACACATATTCTTTTGGTTAAAATGAAATGTGAGTCTGAATTTAGCCTTTAATTACATTTCCTTCTCTACCTCCAACAAACAAATTTTTATAACCTCCTCAATGAAAAGAAAAAAGTCATATTTTGTGAATTACTACATTGGAAGCAACCCAGCACCAAGCGTTATTTAGGAAATTTTCTATTATTTGTATTAATCAAAGATGGACAGCCTCTGTGTTTCATGGCTTTGTCAAATGGGAAATGCCTGCTTTGGAGGCCTGCTTGGCCATAGGATTTCAGGCCTTTATCTAAACTATTAACTGGTACATTGAAGTTATTCTTATAAGACTCTAATGCAGAATGGAGCAAGCTACTGTATATTCCAAGTAATATCAGAAGGCTTCTCCAGTACATCAGGCTTAATTTCAAGGATAAGAATATACCCTGATCATATAAAAATTAAAGTCATCAAGGGTAAAGAAAATCGCTTCATGTCAGTGTGGAAATAGCACAGAATTATATAAGAGAACCATTAAAACTAAACATTCCTTTAATGATCTCCCCCAAAAAGATGTGTCTGGCATTTTTTTTTTTTTTTCATTTTGGCTTCAGCCCTGTGGAGACTGCATTGTTCCATCAGAATTGTTCTGTCAAATGAAAAACCTGTCTACATTTTACCATGTGCTTAAACAAGCAAGGCTAAGTATTAAATCTGAGGCCTCTGTACTTTTAGAAACATTTTTACTAGTGGAAAGTTATTCAGCTTAGATAGTTCATTTATTTTCCAGAGCCTTTAAACCTGTATAATATATTGAATGTCAAAAAGCTATAAAATCTCTTTAACTATTGATATCTATTTGTAGATAGCAATATAAATCCTGCCATAAATGCAAATAAGTAAATGACTTTATCTAAACAGATTTGGAGCAGCACTCTAGTGTTACGGAGCATCAGCTTTTTGCTTTGTTGTATACCAGTGAACTTGCATTTTTTTTTTCCTTTTTATGTTTTCTGAATGGTTGTCATAGAGAGTCAGTGTTGGATACTTTTTAATAAAAATGTGTGTTAGCTAGGTATAAGAGTATGCATAGGTATGCTAGGTATGAGAGTCTACCAATATAGAGATAATATGATAAGCATAAAAGAAAACACCTGCAGTGTTATGATGGACTTCTTTCAGGTAAGGACTTACATTTACTAAAATATTGTTAGTGGGTCAACCAATGGTGTGGTGGTTAAGGCAGTTAGATTACAATGTCTGACTGGAAGGTTGAAATCCCAGACCTGGTGGCTTGAAAAACAGCAGCATGTGTGCATGCATGCCCAATATGGAGGGAAAGATGAAGGATAAGGATTGTGGCATGATCATCCCTCATGGGGGCTGCTTTCTAACTTTTCCTGTCTCCCTGTCTCTGGCAAGGGAACAGATTCTCTGACAAAATTAAAAAAAAAAAAAATAGCACTTTTTGCTTCTTCTTCTCCCCCCCGGGGGAAAAAAAATGTTCATGTTTCACTGACACAAAGTAAAAAATGTCTCTTGTTTTGTGGCAGTTCTTTTCCAAGCAGCTCTTCTTGGACATAGTCTCTGTCTATCATGCAGTCTCATCCATCTTCAGTGGATGCCTTTTCAATATCACATGATAGGCAGTGCTCTGTGGAAAAAGAAACAGCGTGAGTCTGATCTAGATGTGACTCGTTTTACTGTTCTTCGTGTTTCATTGTCTGGAACTCCGCCACATGGCAACCACAAACTGGAAGGCATGCTGTAAAGTTATTCTAGTTCTAAGCTCAGCAAGGAGGAAATAGGTTTTGCAACCAGAGAGCAAGTGTTCGTTATAGTCCTGTTATACATGCCCTGAGTTGGCATAGCACAATTATCTTCTTCATAGCTGTTTCTTTTTTTTTTTTTAATACTTTTATGTTGTTGTTGGTTTTTAGAGGTTTTAGCTATAGGGTGCATGCACTTGCCAGAAAGACGGAGAGATAAAGAGAGACAGAAAGTGAGAAATCATCCCCCTCCCCCAGGGGTATGGTCACGCCGCAATCCCTTCTCCATGCTCCTCTTGGGATCTTGGGCACACACGCACACATGCCTGGCATGAGATTAAGCCACTGGGTCTGGGACTCGAACCACAGTCGACTAAATGGGAGTCCAGCAACATAGCCATTATGCCAACTGCTGGTCCCCTTCATAGCTGTTTCTATCTGATCACTTTATGCATCTAACTCATTCATGTCTCTAACACAACTGCCATTGTGTTTGTGCACACTCACTTCATATGTCTTCTCAGCTTTCACAGTAGATTCCTGTCTAATCAACCTGGTTCCTATCTTCCTCCACTTCCAATTTGTACTCCATGTATGTGCTTACACTTTAAAATGCAAATATCGTACAATTATTCTTTGTGTCAATAGCTCTCAGTTGCCCACAAAGTAAAGCCTTGGATCTTTACCTTGGTGTTGGCTCTAGCTCTTTTACACATTTCCTATTAATCTTCTACCAGTCCCTGTACTGTATTTCAATTACACCAAACTCCTTAGACTTCTCTAAAAATGATGCAAACTCACCTACTTACAGTTATCTACATATTTATCTATTCCATCTAAAGCCTCTTCCTTCTTGTTCCACATAGAGAAAATCTACTCATCCATTAAAACTAAAAATCAACTTTTTTTAGAAACCTTATTTTTTTACATTTTCCAGAGACTTAGCACTTTTCTCCTTATATGTATCTTAACATTTCTCTATTTATACTACTTGCCCATGTCTGTAATTATTAGTTTTTTTATTCTGTCTTTGCCCCAGAAAAGGGAGATTCTAAATCTTAAGTACTGTAAGATATTCATCATTGATTCAAAACGCCTAACATGAATCTGGCATGAACAAAGCTAAAAGATCAGAATTAAATCTTTACATGAGGAGATGAAATTATTTCATATAAATGAACTATAGTCAAAAGTACAACAAGGAAAATTTTGTGTGAATGCAAAACATATTATAACGTAGGAATCCAAATATAAACATCACAGTTTATACTTCATAGGATTTAAACTATTTGGCCAAACAGTTCCATGCCCAAGGAGTTCTATCAGTCAAGTCAATCTAATATCCTTAAGCTATTTTACAGACAGCTCCTATCATTTTCAATGATGTACCGTTAAGACTTTCTGCAACACACTTCCCTCCAACAGACACATAACTTTTCCTAGACTCATCATTCCCAAGGGGTACTACCCAGTCAAATCTACTCTTGCATTTTATTCTCATTTTGATTTCCATTAGAATGTACTTTAGTGTCCAATCTGCATTATCTCTATATTCAGTAGAGTCTCTTAGAGGTGATAGGAGCATGGTAGAATGTTAGCCCTCCTCTCTTCCCCCATGGATTCCGTCTACTTTTCCTCACAAATTTCTGTAAACTAACAGACTATCCAATTTTAAAAATGAGCAAAAAGGTATTTATTAAATCAATAACGATAACAAATCTCTCATCCAACTACCAAGTCACCACCCAATCGATTCCTGTGTAGAAATTTGTGGACTCTTCCCAATTCAGGATCATTATTGACTGATGAATTTGAAGCATTCAATCAGTGTAAAAATAAAACAAATCTTGCAAGTTGATTGATTAGTCTTCTGTACCAAAAGGAAGAAGTTTTGCTCAAATGAACACTATATTTTCATTACTTGTGGTTGATTAGAGGTTTTCAGCCCAGGATACATTTACTCCCCAGGGGACATTTGCCAGTGTCTCAGCCTTTTTTGAAAATCAGAACATGCGGGGAGAGTTTGGTATGTAGAGGCCAGGATATTTCTTTCTTTCTTTCTTTCTTTTTTTTTTTTTTTTTGGATAGGGCGTGTGCGCTCGTCAGACAGAGAGAGACAGAAAGACAGAGAGCAAGAAATCACCACCCAGGGGGGATGGCCACGCTGCAATCCCTTCTCCTCCATTCTCCTCTCGGGATCTTGGGCATGCACGCATACATACCCAGCGTGAGTTTAAGCCACTGGGTCTGGGACGCAAACCGCGGTCCACTACGTGGGAGTCCAGCGACATAGCCACTACACTAACTGCTGGTCCCGAGGCCAGGATATTTCTAAACGTCAAGCAATGCACAGTGGGATGGTTCCCCATACAAAGAATTGTCTGTTCCAAATGTCAGTCTTGGCAAAGTTGAGAAACTCTAGTTAAACCATTGATTCAGGGGGTCAGTATGTGGCATGGTTGTTAAAATGCTGGATTTTCATGTGGTCAGACACAGGTCTCATCATGAACCCAGTGCCTTAAAACTCATGCCAGGTGTGTGTGTTTTTTTTTTTTTTTTTTTTGGTTTTTGCTATAGGGCGTGTGCGCTCGTCAGACAGAGAGAGACAGAAAGACAGAGAGCAAGAAATCACCACCCAGGGGGGATGGCCACGCTGCAATCCCTTCTCCTCCATTCTCCTCTCGGGATCTTGGGCATGCACGCATACATACCCAGCGTGAGTTTAAGCCACTGGGTCTGGGACGCAAACCGCGGTCCACTACGTGGGAGTCCAGCGACATAGCCACTACACTAACTGCTGGTCCCGAGGCCAGGATATTTCTAAACGTCAAGCAATGCACAGTGGGATGGTTCCCCATACAAAGAATTGTCTGTTCCAAATGTCAGTCTTGGCAAAGTTGAGAAACTCTAGTTAAACCATTGATTCAGGGGGTCAGCATGTGGCATGGTTGTTAAAATGCTGGATTTTCATGTGGTCAGACACAGGTCTCATCATGAACCCAGTGCCTTAAAACTCATGCCAGGTGTGTGTGTTTATGTGCCCAAAATCTCAAGAAAAGAATAGAAGAGACAGGACTGCGGCATAGCCATCCTTCCTGAGAGGGATGATTTCTCACTTTCTCTTACTCTGTCTCTCTCTGTCTCTGTCAAATACTTATGCTCTATAGTGAAAAATCTCTCTAAAACAAAACTCTCTGAAAAAAAAAAAAAAAAAAAGAGTTCTATGAAAGCCGGTCATGGCCACATCTCTGCATCTGATATTTGGCAAAAATCAGCAAGGACATCAGCTGAGAAGGGTAGATAGATATGAAATAGGGTAGACCAAATAGCATGCACCCTATAGTGAAACTCTCTCTCAAAAAACAAATAAACAGAAAAGACTCATAGTTAATTTCAAAGATAATGATTTTCTATTTCTTCATTATTAATCTGGATTATAATGCTCACATTACCAGCCTCTATTTATTATGCAGTAATTTTTTAAAAAACTGAAATATTTAATAAGCACAAAATCATACCAAAGAAATTACTGCAATATTTAGTATATCACTTACATTCTCACATTGGGAAAAAAAATTAGTAGTAATTTATCAAATGCATATAATGTAGGCTTTCTCTAAAGTTTCCTCTAAAACCTTAGAGTTTTTTCTAAGTTTTCTACTAATAAAAAAGAAGCTATTGGTTTGTTTATCATGAGCAATGTAAACAAAACAATTGCCTTCATCAGATTAAATATTTATCTTGGCTTGCACAATTTGGGCTACTAAGACCTATTCATCTATTTTTGTCTCTTTCATTGGTTATATCTAAATTAGGAAGCTATCTTTGACTCTCATCAACTGCCCAAATTCCAAATCCAACTAGGTAACAAATGATAGACTTTTGTCTTTTAAAAATCTCTGCAGTATGGTTCTTCTACACAGTTCCCATAAGAATTGCCTTTATTCTAGCTCACGGCACATTTGCCCACCTACCTTTCTTTCTTTTAGTCTTTAGATGCAACATCATTGCCACATAATCTACCAACAGCATTTTACCATAATGATTTTTTAAATTTAAAATATTTTTAAAGAATTATTCATTTTATTTTATTTGTTATTATTAGTATTTTT
The DNA here is from genome assembly GCF_000334495.1 of Tupaia belangeri chinensis. Taxonomy (NCBI): domain Eukaryota; kingdom Metazoa; phylum Chordata; class Mammalia; order Scandentia; family Tupaiidae; genus Tupaia; species Tupaia belangeri. Next base: position 811,351 of record NW_006160159.1, read on the forward strand.
TAATTTGACCAAGAGAAACAGAGAGAGAGAGAATGGGAAAGTGAGAAAGCAAGCCACCAGGTCCAGGACTTGAACCATGGTTGGCCATGTGGGAGTCCAGCACCCCAACCACTGTGCCACCTATGGGCCCTATCATAATACATTTTCTAACCAGCAAAACTCCTGGTGTATCTCTCTCTGTATTGGTTACCATTTGATCTCCACTATAGATAACCATTGATTTTTTTTTAAAACATCCTTAGAAACATAAATAAGTCTACATGTGTGTACTGACATATGCTGCCTGCTTTTTTGGGGGGACTGACCTATGGGGAATGTGGATCCGAATCTGAAAACTGGAATTTTTTTCATGTTACAGAATTTATTTCATCTATAAAGGCTTTTATGATAAAGTTCCTGTGTTATTCTCTACTATCCTCCCCTCCTCGCCTTTCCCTTACACTTGTCCTTTGCTATCTCTATATTACATAATGCATATCCTTAAGAGAATCAGTTTGTAATGCCTTCTCATATTCATTTCTTCTTCCATAGAGTGTATTTTCCATAACTTCTCCACCTTGTGAACTTCTAAATTCATCTAGAACTTAGAAATGCTGTATGACCCAGCAATTCTAAGTATGTATGCATATATATGTATATATCTGTTTTGAATATTTGAATATATATATATATATATATATATGTATGTATACATGTAGATAGATAAAGAACAGATATATAAACAAATATTGGTACAGAA
>NW_006160159.1:812504-818594 GCF_000334495.1 Tupaia belangeri chinensis
GGGGGCAATTTCCCCCTTTGCCTCTCTTTACCTCTCTCTGATAAGCACATGTGACTTACAGCAAAAAATAATACATGTATAAATATATAGATCTATATATCTCAAAAGTAGGTAAAAATCTCTGCAGTATGGTTCTTCTACACAGTTCCCATAAGAATTGCCTTTATTCTAGCTCACGGCACATTTGCCCACCTACCTTTCTTTCTTTTAGTCTTTAGATGCAACATCATTGCCACATAATCTACCAACAGCATTTTACCATAATGATTTTTTAAATTTAAAATATTTTTAAAGAATTATTCATTTTATTTTATTTGTTATTATTAGTATTTTTTAATTTGACCAAGAGAAACAGAGAGAGAGAGAATGGGAAAGTGAGAAAGCAAGCCACCAGGTCCAGGACTTGAACCATGGTTGGCCATGTGGGAGTCCAGCACCCCAACCACTGTGCCACCTATGGGCCCTATCATAATACATTTTCTAACCAGCAAAACTCCTGGTGTATCTCTCTCTGTATTGGTTACCATTTGATCTCCACTATAGATAACCATTGATTTTTTTTTAAAACATCCTTAGAAACATAAATAAGTCTACATGTGTGTACTGACATATGCTGCCTGCTTTTTTGGGGGGACTGACCTATGGGGAATGTGGATCCGAATCTGAAAACTGGAATTTTTTTCATGTTACAGAATTTATTTCATCTATAAAGGCTTTTATGATAAAGTTCCTGTGTTATTCTCTACTATCCTCCCCTCCTCGCCTTTCCCTTACACTTGTCCTTTGCTATCTCTATATTACATAATGCATATCCTTAAGAGAATCAGTTTGTAATGCCTTCTCATATTCATTTCTTCTTCCATAGAGTGTATTTTCCATAACTTCTCCACCTTGTGAACTTCTAAATTCATCTAGAACTTAGAAATGCTGTATGACCCAGCAATTCTAAGTATGTATGCATATATATGTATATATCTGTTTTGAATATTTGAATATATATATATATATATATATGTATGTATACATGTAGATAGATGAAGAACAGATATTTAAACAAATATTGGTACAGCAATGTTCACAGCAATGTCATTCACAAAAGCCGAAACATTGAAACAATCCAAATGTCCATGAGGGAATGGATGGATAAATAAAATATGATACACTTATGGCATAGAATATTATTAAGCTATGGAAAGTAATGAAATACTAGTGGATGCTACAGCATAAATAAATTGCAAAAACATGCTAAGCAAAAGAAGTCAGACTCAAAAGCACACACATTATATATTTTCTTTTGTATAAAATATTAGAATGGGGGGCCAGCATGTGAAGTGGTGATTTGGATAGCTGAATCCCACAAACAAAAGCACAATTTGAGTTCTGGACAAGCAGCTTGAAAAACACCAGACATGAGTACTTGCCCAAAATCTTGCAAGGAGAAGGGATTATAATGTAGCCATCTCCCTTGAGGGGGGCAATTTCCCACTTTGCCTCTCTTTACCTCTCTCTGATAAGCACATGTGACTTACAGCAAAAAATAATACATGTATAAATATATAGATCTATATATCTCAAAAGTAGGTAAATTTATAGAAATAGAAAGTAGATTAGTGGTTACAAAGATCTGAAGGTACGGGCAGGATGGGAAATGACTGCTTAAAGGGTACTGGATTCTGGATTTCCTTTGGACGTGGTAAAAATGCTTTGAAACTAGACAGCAGTAACTATTGAACCAAACGCATACATGAAGGTGAAATGTCACTGAATTGTGCATTTTAAATGATGAGTTTTATGTTCTATGACATTTATCTCATTTTGTTTTTAAGATCCTGCCAGCTGATCCTTCACTAAGAACATGACATCCTTACTCATCCTAACTATTCGAAATGTCCTTTCTGGCTCCAAGAGAACCATGTCTTTTGTATTTCAGAACACCCTACATGTTACATTGTAATTGTTGATTTACTTGTGTCTCTCATCCAATCCCAGCCAAATTTGGTTCTTTTATCTTTTTTCTTTCTAAATTGTATGTGTTTGTGTTTATTTACTAAATAAAAATAATAAACTTTCAAAGAGAGAAGATTTAATGATTATATAAATCTACTTTTTCAATAAATGCTAAAATTTATCTAATGATACATAATTAATGTATTTTTAAAGAATTATTTAATTTAATTTAATTTGTTTGTTTATTTTAATTTGACCAGAGAGGGACAGAGTATGAGAGTGACAGAGAGAGAGACTGAGAAAGCAAACTACCAGGTCCAGGACTTGAACCATGGTAGCCATGTGGGAGTCCAGCACCTTAACCATCATGCCACCTGCTAGCCCCTAATTAATGTATTTTAAAACTAGTTATTTTTGTAGATGCATGGCATAAGGGTAGATGTTTAAATATATTAACTTTAATTTTAAAGTATAGATTGTGAATATATTTCATATTGCAAGTCAAAAACACAATGAGGGGACCAGCAGATGGTGTAATGGTTACATTGCTGGACTACCACATGGCCAACTGAGGTTCAAGTCCAGGATCTGGTGGCTTCAAACTCATGCCGGGCACATGTGCGTGTGTGCCCAAAAACCCAAGAGGAGAATAGAGAAGGGATTGCGGTTTGGCCATTCCCCATGGGGGGTGTGTGTGATTTCTCTCTTTCTGTCTCTCTATCTCTCTGGCAAGTACATGCACCCTATAGCAAAATTCTCTCTAACACACACAGACCCCCCACACACACAATGAGAAGGCTAATTACACTTATATATCACTGAAGTACTTATTGGGCACTCAGAGTTGAACTGTCCATTTTACATAGTTAATCTGCTGCCATATTTGCATACTTTCCATTGATAATGACCTCTTCACTTAATTCAGATTCCTACTCAAATGTCAACCACAGAGAGACCTTTCCTAAAATTATGATTTGAAAGATCCCTCAATGTCATCAAGTAATACTGCATTTGGACCATTTTTTACAAATATATTTATATTATTTATTTGTTTATTTATAAAACATGATCTGAATTATCCACAGTCATATAAACTACCTGAAGGCAAAATTTCATCTTTCTCTTGAAAATATGACTCTCTAAAATATCAAATTTAAAATTTCTCATTGTTATATTAATGGGTAAAACTCTGAATGAGGTAGAAACAATGGATGGAATTTGCTGAACTGAATTTTAAAAAAAGAAATAAATTGTATGAATAAAATGTATTGAACTTTATTTAAGCTAGCACTGTCTTAATTTCCTAGTCCCATTCTTTTTTGTTGTTATTGTCATATAATGAAGATACATTGGTTATTGAGAGAATCAAATGAAATAATCCATGTACAAAGCTTAGAACCCATACGAAGTGTAGGCATGCCTTGTTTTATTGCACTTTGATTTACAGATATTTTTATTGACAAATTATTCTTTGTTACAAATATTTGCAAGTTTTGTTGTTTTTTTTTTTTTCCAGTTGAAAGTTTATGGTAACTGTGCATTAGCTAGTTTGTCACTGCCATTTTTTCAACAATGTGTGTCCTAACTTTGTATCTCTGTTTCACATTATGGTAATTCTCACAATATTTTAAACTTTGTCACCATTTTTTTTTTTTTTGGAGAGGTTTTTGCTATAGGGCGTGTGCGCTCTTCAGAAAGAGAGAGACAGAGAGATAGAAAGCAAGAAATCACTCCCCAGGGGGGATGGACATGCTGCCATTCCTTCTCCTCCATTCTCTTCTCGGGATCTTGGGCATGAACACACATGTGTCCTGGGTTGAGTTTAAGTCCTGGTTCAGGTCCGGGACTTGAACTGCGGTTGGCTACATGGGAGTTTCAGAGACACATGAATGATAAAATATAAACAGCCGATATGGACAATATTTTACTAGTCTGATTAGAAGATCAAACTAGCTATGATATTGCCTTAAGTCAAAGCCTAACATAGAGCAAGAAGTTCAATTCTGTGAAGGTGTTGTGGTAAGGAAGCTTCAGAAAAAGTTTGAAGCTAGCAGAGATTGACTCATGAGGTTTAAGGAAAGAACATGTCTACATAATACAAAAATGAAAAGTAAGGCAAGCTCTACGGCCCTGCAGCTGCAGTAAGTTATATGGAAGCTTTAACTAAGCTCATTGAGGAAAGTGGCTATACTCAATAACAGATTTTTCAGTGTAGATTTAAAAACCTTCCTCATAAAGAGATGCCATCAAAGTCTTTCCTACCTAGAAAGAAGTCAGTGCCTGGCTTCAGAGCTTCTAAGGACAAACTGACTCACTTGTTGAAGATAATGCAAGGGCCTAGCAGATGCTTTAATGGTTACATAGCTGGATTGCCACATAGTCAATCATGGTTCCAGTCCTGGTAGCTTAAAACTCATGCCAGGCATATGTGCATGCATGTCCAAGATCTCAAGAGGAGAATGGAGGAGATGGGATTGCAGGATGGCTGGCCCAGCTGAAGGGTGATTTCTTGCTTTCAGTCTCTGTCTCTCGTTGTGTCTTCAGCTGAAGCACTCACTCTATAGCAAAAATCTCTCTTAAAAAAGAAAAGAAAAGAAAAGAAGAAGATAATGCTGTTGATGATTTTAAGTTGAAATCAATGCTAATTTGCCATTCCAAAATTTCTAAGATCTTTAAGAATTATAGTACAGGGGCCAGCAGGTGGCATGGTGGTTAAGGTGCTGGACTCCCACATGGTGAAGTGCAGTTTGAGTCCTGGGTTTTATGCCTTGAAAATCATACCAGTTACATATTCATGTGTGCACAAAATCCTGAGAGGAGAATGGAGGAAAAGGGATTACGGCATCGCTATCCTCCGTGGGGTGACTTCTCACATCCCAAACCTTGAAAAAAATTTATGCTAAACTTACTTTGCATATATGCTATAAAATAGAACAATTGTCTATATGATAGGACAGCTTTGTACATGTAGCATGATTTACTGAATATTTTAGGTAAAGTGTTTAGAAAATAAAAAGTCCTTTTATAAGGTTTCTCTTCAAGGCAGCCCATAGCCTGATGGTTAAGGGAACTGGATTCCACATTGCTGACCTAGCAGTTCAAGTCCCAGATCTAGTAGTCTGAAAAACACTCTGGGCAAATGTATGTGCCCAAAGGCTCAAAAGTGGGAGAAATAGAGGAGAAAGGATTGTGGCATGGCCATTCACCGATGGGAGGGTGTTTTCTGCCTCTCCTACTCTATTTCTCTCTTTCTTTGGCAATACCTGTCCTTTGGGCAAATTAAAAATATAAATAAATGAATAGATAAAATAGTGCTACTCATCGACAATACACCTGGTCACCCAAGAGCTCTGTTGGAGATATACATAAAGATTATTATTGTTTTTATGCCTTCAAACGAATAAATTTTGCAGCTCATGGATCAAGGAATAATTTTAACTTTCAAGTCTTATTGTTTACGAAATACAATTCAGGGACCAGCAGTTGGCATAATGGTTATGTCGCTGGCCTCCCATGTAGTTGACCACAGTTTGAGTCCTAGACCCAAAGAGATAAAACTCACGCTGGGCACTTGTGCTTGTGTGCCCAAAATTCCGAGAGAAGAATGGGAGGGAAAGGATTGTGACATGGCCATTCCCCTCTGGGGGGGTGATTTCTCACTTTCTATCTCTTTGTCTCTCTGGTTATTGCATGCACCCTACAGAAGAACTCTCTCTAAAATAAAAATAAAAGGAAAGAAATACAATTTATAAAATGTCCAGTATTACTAATCCTTAGTATGATCCTCAGTAAGTGCAAATCTAAATGAGATATAATCTTGCTCCTGCTAGTATGGATATTATCAAAAAGAAAAAAATTAAAATGTTGACAAGGATGTGGGCAAAGGGGTACTTTTTACTCTATTGCTGGGAATATACATTAGTAAATCCATTATAGAATACATCATGCGAGTTCCTCAAAAAACTAGTAGAACTGACATGTGATCCAGTAATCCCACCATTAAACATATTTCCAGAGGACCCCACGCAGAGTGAGCGAGGCAGTGGCAGGCGGAGTAGGCCCTGCGCCGGCCCACCCGGGCCTGGCTGCGGCCCCCGCCAACCCTGGGGACCCCACGCCGAGCGAGCGAGCAAGGCAGCAGTG
>NW_006160159.1:822618-827499 GCF_000334495.1 Tupaia belangeri chinensis
AGTTGAGAAATATATTATATAGAAGGACTTCCTCTGCCTATGGACAGTGAGAAGATGATGGTTACCAGCCCTGCATTGCCTCAGGGAAGAACAGGAACTACTCTACCATTCTTGAGGAAGCCAGATACCCGAGGATAGCTCACGCTGTAGAGCCCCACGGCATCATTCCTACAATGGCGATCTGCACGAGACCCACCCTTGATCCAACATTGAATGGAATCTATGATCCCTATTGTTGAAAACTTTAAACTTGTGGCCCTTCTCCCTTTACTTGCAGGTATCACATTTTCAATGGTTCCCCTGGAAGACAACTGTATATAGCAGAGATAGTGTAATGGGAGAGGGGGAAAGGGCAGAGGGTCAAAGATAGGATAAAAAACATATATGTATGTATACATTGTATGAAAGTAGAAATGGAATATTATTGATGATAACATGCTTGATTAAGTCACTATGTAGTTTGTCCTAGATGGGAAACTACATTTAGAATGTTGTGATGATGCTCAGGGAATGAGTGTTAGGTAATATAATATTAAAAAAAAAAAAAGTTGCAGGAGGAAAAAAAAATGCACATTGATGAATGCAGCAAGCTGTATGGGCACAGCTGGGTATTACTTTATAGTATGTTCATTCTATTCACCGGGGTTTATGCCTAGGGTCAGACTTGGATACATGTGTAGGTTTGTGTCAGCTGTGCTAGCTAATGGATTTATTTAGGCTAATTAAGTTCATTGGCAGAACAATTGAATGGGTGGGGGAGGAAGGTATGGAGGGCAACCATGGATGCCAGGGAAAAAGGGGGGAGAAGGTGGGACATAGCAGAGGGTGGGGGATGGGGAATCAGGGATGGCAAGACAAAGGGCAAGGTATGCAGGACGTAAGAATTGGAAAATTATTTGCTGAGAACATATATGTGGATGTACTTGATTGAGACAATGCACAGTGTATTTTGGATGGAAAATTCATTTGTGTGTTGTGATGGTGTAAAGTGAATTAATAAATAAAAAAACATATTTCCAGAGGAAAGAAAACTAGTATGTTGTAAAATATCTGCACCCAATGTTTATTGCAGTAGTATTCATAATAGCTAAGATATAGAATCAATCTAAGTGATCATTAGCAGAAAAATGGATAAAGAGAATGTGGCATATTTATATACATGCACATATAATGAAACACTATTTAGCCATTAAAAACAGGACACCTTGTCTTTCAAAACTAAATTGGTGAGCCCAAAGGATAGTAAGTGAAGGAAGTCAGGCATAGTGAGAGAAATAGTACATGTCCTCTCTCATATATGTGGCCATTGAAAAATATGACCTTATAGGGAACCAGCAGTTAGCGTAATGGCTATGTCGCTGGACTCCCACGTAGTCGACTTTGGTTCACGTCCTGGACCCGGTGCCTTAAAACTCACGCCGGGTGCCTGTGCGTGCTTGCCCAAGATCCCGAAAGGAGAATGGAGGAGAAGGGATTGCGGCATGACCATCCCCCCTGGGGGGTGATTTCTCACTTTCTGTCTGTCTCTCTCTGTCTGTCTGGTGAGCGCACGCGCCCTATAGCGAAAACCTCTCAAAAAAAAAATGACCTTATAGAAGAAGAGAGGTGATAATTGAGGCTAGGAATGATGATCCTAGGAATAGAGGGATGTTGATTAACAGAAACAAAATTATGGATATATAAGAGGAAAAATATCTAGTGTTATAAAAGAAAGAAGTGAGAATCAGATTCCCAACAAATTACTGACAATTCAGAGTAGCTAGAGAAGGTTTTGAAGTTTCTAAGACAAAGTAATGAGAAATGGTTGAGATAATGAGAAAACTAGTTACCATAATTAATCATTGTACATTGTATTCATGTACTGAAAAATCACATTTTGCCCCCATAATCATGTACAATTATTTTATATTGACAATAAAAATTACATGCATTTTATAAGGCTACAGCTGCTATCAATAGTAATTTCACCAAAGGATCTTGGCAAAGTAAATTGAAAACCTTCTAGAACGGATTTGCTATTCAAGATGTCATTAACAACATGCATAATTCATACAAGGAAGTCACAATATCAACATTAAAGGGATTTTGGAACAAGCTGATTCCAACTCCCATGGATGAGTTTAAGGGGTTCAAGACCACAGCTGAGGAAATAACTGCAGATGTGGTGGAAATGGCAAGAAAATGAAAATTAGAAGTGGACCTGAAGATATGACTGACTTGCTACAATCCCATAAGAAAACTTTAACAAATTAGCTCTTGCCTCTTACAAATGAGCAAAGTGGGTTCTTGTTATCTTTCCTGGTGAAGACACTGTGAACATCAGTTTTAATGACAAAGGATTTAAAATACTACCCAAACTAGTTGATAAAGCAGTGGCAACGTTTGAGAGAATGACTTTAATTTTGAATGTTACACTGTGGAGGAAAAAAATGTTATCAAGCAGTCTGGCATGGTACAGAAAAACCTTTCATGAAAAGAAGAGACAGTTGATGCAGTATTTTAAGAAATTGCCATAACTGGTCCAATTTTTGGTAATCACCACCCTGTTCAGTCAACAACCTTTGTATCAAAGCAAGACCTTCTACCAGCAAAAACATTACCACCCTCAGAAAGGTCAGATGGCAATTAGTATATTTTAGCAAGTGCTTTGTACACTTAATAGACTACAATATAGCGTAAACATAACTTTTATATGAATGGGCAAAGCAGAAAATTTGTATGTCTCTCCTTATTGCAATATTCACTTTATTGTAGTGATCTGGAACCAAACATGCAGTATCTCTAGGGTATGATTGTAATCAACTTTCAACTCATGTATTTAGATAGTGAAACCATTCGCTTTAAATAAGTTCACGTTGGCTTCCTAGAAAATCTTCTTTGCCTCTGCAAATTGGGAAAGTGGTACTTGGAATTGTTGATTCAGTACATAATAAGCTAATTTTCTCCCTCCCTCTTCATCAACTCTATCAGTTAATCTAATCTTAAAGTGCTTATGGATATCCCACTATGAGACACATGCTATGATAGATAAGTGCTAAGTGTTAAGTGTGAACAACAGAATAGGCAGTTTCTACTTTTTAGTTTAATAGTGGCTATTGTTATGACCATATTCATAATCAGAACAATAGCTATTCACCTTTCAAAGTCAAAACAGGTCAACAAGCATATAATTTTCCTCAAGAATAATGGATTAGGGACCAGCAGGTGGTGTGGTGGTTAAGGCACTGGACTCCCACATGGATGACTGCAGTTTGAGTCCTGGTACTGGTGGCTTGCTTTCTCATTTCCCTTCTCTCTGCCTATCTCTCTCTGGTTAAAAAATAATGATGTTAATGATAAATGATAAATAAAATTAAATAAATAAATTGTTTAAAAAAAGAATGACCTATTATCATCCATTTCTTCATGGGCTATCACTTTATTTTAAGGAAATGGGCAAACATCTGCAAATGATTTACATTGTCACAATACTGGGAAAGCACTACTTGCACTTAACACGCAGGGCCTTGAAATAATAAAAATCCCAATCTTCTATTACATTAAAACATAATTGTTGAGTGCAACATGTAAATAGTCCTCCTTGCCTTTGAGAAACACAGAAGAAAGTTGCTATTTGTCAATAACATAAAATTTAGCAGGGTAGTTCACAACTTTAAAAGTTGAGGTCAACTCTAAGTAGTGAACAGTCATGGCACTACAGTCATTCATTCTACCTTGTCTAGTGTTCCAAATTATGGGACGTTGTCTCCTGATTTACAGTATTGAATCCTTGAGGAAAAATGAAAAACTTTACCTTGAACTCAAGCTTTTTTTGAGTCTTAATATCTTTATGGCTGTTTCCTATTGCTGTGTTACAATTGAAAAATGTAATAATTTAGGAACAGTATTCATTTATTTAATTTACAGTTTGTTGGGTCTCTAGTTTAGGCTGGGCTTGATTGGTCAATTGGGTCTGTTGTTCTGGTTTTTTCTTGCTCTTTCAATTATGTTTGGCCCCTGGCTCTGGTTCTGAAGTTGGTTGGGCATCTCGATTTTTCTCCATTTATTTCTCATCCTTGAACAGATTAGCCTAGGCTATTTTCTATCTGTTGTGGAGGTTCCAAACATGGAAGTACATACTCTATTATCCAAGGCGTCTCAAGTTAACTCAGATTCAAAAGAGGAAACAATAGACTCTACTTATTTGATGATAAGTTATTCCATATATTATAAAGAGTGTAGATACAAGACACAATGAGAATCAGGGACATGTTTATAATTAATCTTCCCCTTAAGTTTGTTTAGCTCTTCTGAATCATGTAACTACATACAAACACATTCCTCCATTTTTTGTGCTCCTAGTCACCAGTACGAAGTAGACAGAATCATAATTCAGTTTAACAGCGGCTTAGAGACCTTGATGGCTACACCTCACCATAAGTTTGCATTAATTTGGGACCAGCAGTTGGCATAATAGCTATGTTGCTGGACTCCCACATAGTTGACCACGATTTGAGTCCCGGATCCGGTGGCTTAAACTCACACCAGGCGCGTGTGCATGCATGCCCAAGATCCTGAGAGGAGAATGGAGGAGAAGGGACTGCAGTGTAGCCATCCCCACTGGGGGTGATTTCTCGCTTTCAGTCTCTCTGTCTCTCTGTCTGTCTGGCGAACGCACAGGCCCTATAGCAAAAACCTCTCCAAAGAAAGGAAAAAAAAAAAAAGATTGCATTAACTTGAATGTAGGAACTACTCAAGCTTAAAATTTTCTTATTTGGGGGATATTCAAACCTGGTTTGTTTGTACTCCATCATAGAATAGACAAACCACTGTGGGGACACGTTTAAGAGAGAGAGTCTGAGGTGTGGGGACATGCGCTGAGCAAACACCACATGCTCTTTT